>NW_006159458.1:7279308-7331257 GCF_000334495.1 Tupaia belangeri chinensis | reverse complement strand
GAGTGGAAAAAAGAAGAGAAAGAGGAGAACAAGTAGTTACAAAGCAAAGGGGTGAAACTAAGAGTTGGAAATATAGAAGCAACATGATTCAATTCTGGAAAACCCTTCAAGGGTTATAAAGGACAATGGAATTTGCAGATTAAATGTGACTTCTGTAAAATTTATGAATTTTAGTCATCAGTATGTCCTAGAAAAAGAATTCAAGAAGAAAGGCAAGTATTCACAGGATAGTCAGAAATCCTGATGCCAATATTCACAAAAATTTGGAACATTGAGTCAGAAGAAATTTAAAACTTTTTGTTCTAATATGGAATAAAAAACAATGTAAAATATTTTAAGGAAAAAAATCTGCATCATAATATGTCTGGAAATAATTCGCCCTAAAGTATACATTGTGATGATAAATAAGGAATATCATAGAACCTGTGATGTTATAGATGCCTTCACTTACGTATTGTCTGACTCAAGTTAAATGGCCACTGTCTAGCTGCAGAATGGAGGCAATTAATTTTTAAGATAACAATACCTATCTATTTCAGGATAGATAGGTTGATGCTGGGCAGGCACAGCAGGTAAGTGCTATGTAGAGGAATCAGGATCCCACATGGCCAACCACGGTTTGACTCCCAGACCTAGTGGCTTGAAAAACATGTCAGGCATGTGCAAGTATACTCAGGATCCTGATGGGATGAAGAAATGGAGGAAAATATGGAGAAAAAAAGGATTGAGCATGACTAGTCCCCATGTGGGATGGGAGATCCTTTCTCTTTCTCTCTCTCTCTTTCTCTTTTCCTCTCTCTCTGCCATATGCATGCACAGAATCTAGTAAATCAGCTCAGTTGCCAATTATTCAATTTCTCAACAAACCAAATTTTATGTTATCTCTCCCATTTTAGAGAGGCAAACACCTTTAACATATATTAATTAGCACATTTTTACCTAGTTTATTTCTGAGATTGACAGGAATTGTTATTACCACTATAAACACAAGGCAAAATACACAGAAGGGCTGGTTTTAGGGGACCTGGAATACCCTGAGCTACTGTACTGAGAGGCACATCTTTTCAATAGTCCAGAGTTGTAACCTCAAGAATGGGAATCCATCTTAATATAATCCAAGGACTTAGCATATATTAGGAACTTAGTAGGAATTTGAAGAAAAATAAAAGTTAAAAATTAAGCTCAGTGGGCTAGCCAAGTGGTGCAGTAGTTACAGCAGCTGGATCCCACATGGCCAAATGTGTGGTTCGAGTTTCAGACCTGGTGGTTTGGAAGATAACATGGGACATGTGTGTGTGTGTGTGTGCCCAAAATCCCAAGAGGAGAATGAAGGAAAAGTGATTGTGGCATGGCTATCCCCCCTGAAGAGTGATTTCTCACCGTCCTGTCACAATTTCTCTTTCTCTCTTACTGTTCGGCAAGCATGTTTCCTATACCAAAAATAATAACAATATTAAGCTCAGCAATTCTCAAAGATCTCTGGGACTAGGCTGAGGGTGTAATCAGAAAGTAATGTTTAATACTGTCTAACAGTACTCCAAATTTATAGGTTTTAAAATAATTAATAGGCAAAGTCTTCTTAGAGAAAAGAACAAACAACCAACTCTAGAAATTCCTGTTAGCACTTTAAGTTACAATGATTTGTGAAGTGTTTTTAATTTTATTGTTTTAAATCAGAGCATGGAAACCAAAGTCATGCTTTTTATTCAGAAGCTCTACTTTAGAAATAGGTATTGTTTCCTCAACATCTCAAGTTCATGGCCTTGCACATGGAGCTAGTTTCACCATCACTCTGGCTCTGCCAGTACAGTGGGAAAAAATAGCTTTTCTCTATCTAAAGTTAAAAATTGACAAATTCATAGGAATTATATGATTAAATTAGCTTTATGTAGTTTTTACACTTCACATTATAGAAATTATTGAGCAGAAAAGACATCAATGTTACAAGTAGAGGTCCAGTACAGAAAACAATCTCCTGAATAAGAAAGCAGTGATAGGGGGACCAGCAGCTAGCATAACGGCTATGTCGCTGGTCTCCCATGTAGTCGACCATGGTTCGAGTCCCGGACCAGGTGGCTTAAGCTCACTCCAGGCACATGTGTGTGCATGCCCAATATCCAGACAGGAGAATGAAAGAGAAGGGATTGTGGCGTGGCCATCCCCCGGGGGGGTGATTTCTCACTTTCTGTCTCTCTCTTTCTCTCTGTCTTTCTGGCGAGTGCACATGCCCTATAGCAAAAACCTCTCCAAAAAAAATAAAAAGAAAGAAAGAAAGCAGTGATAGGGTCAACAGGTAGCATGGTGGTTAGGATGCTGGATTCCCATATGACTGGCTGCAGTTTGAGTCGCAGACCTGGTAGCTTCCTTCCTCACGTTCCTTCTCTTTCTCTGTCTGTCTCTGGTGAGTGCACATACTCTGTAGCAAATTGAAAAATAATAATAATGATGATCCATAAAATTAAATAAATAATTCATAAAAAATGATAGTAGTAATTACCCAGTACCAGGTCAGTGTTTCCGCACAAGGAAAATTGCCCAGTTAAGGATCACGGGAGGATCCTATCTATCACACTACATGTTAGTTCCGAGAACTAAAATTCTTGGAGCATTTCTGGCAGTAGGGAGAAGTTTTAGCATCCTAATGCTTTTACAAGGCTGGATTTTTCTTTTCTCCCCAATGTGCTTCAAGATTTCATAACATGAGAAACATAGGAGCAAAAGTTAAAATGCTTTAATGGTCCCCATAGGCTATTTAAATAAACACTGTGATTGCAATTTAGACAATCTGGAGTCCATTCAATATTAAATCCCCACCCCAAGCTACAGCTACTACACAAATAGGGAATTCATGGTACACTCCACATGGCCATTTACTATTGCAACTATTGCCTCTTGACAATCGTGGGGAGGAGCCAGTCAGGCCGAACATTGCACCAGTTAAATCTGTCAACAACTGGAGAGAGGGCTCCGCTGAGCAAACATACTGATCCCTCTCACACAGCCCGTCTTTGTCCTGACTTTGCTGCAACAACACTAATCTTCTCATACTATCTTCAGCAGCGCAAGCAAAAACTTCTGCAACCAGCTCAAACAAAAGACGCCATTCTCTATTTTCAGGCACTGTATGTATATATTTATGCTGTCCCTTCCGCCCCCTCCCCTGCCATTTCCACCCCTTCCCACAGACCCAATTCTAAATAAACCTTGATTGGAATAAAACATAGGCTATTCCTCATCTCAGAAAAATACATGAAGAGAAAGGCAATAGGACTGATAAGGCACTTTGACCAGGCCCTAGTCTGCACATAGGCATAAGAGCTGGGTGTGTGTGTGTGTGGGGGGGGGCAAATAAATATCCTAAAATATGGTATGCAAGGGCCAGCAGGTGGCATGAAGGTTAAGACACTGGATCCCACATGGCCAATTGTGTAGCTTGAGTTCCAAACGGGGCAGCTTGAGAGTAACACCAGGCACATGTGTGTGAGGACGCACAACATGCCAAGAGAAGAATGGAAGAGACGGGATTGTAGTGTGGCCATACCGCCTTGGTGGGGTGGAGGGAGGGAGGGGGGTAATTTTCTCACTTTCTTTCTCTCTTCCTCTATCTCTCAATGGGAAGCACACACTCCCTATAGCATCCATGCATGCATGCATAAATAAATAAACTAACTAAATAAGGTATGCCAAATTGCAATATTGGGGCAGTGACTTACATAAAACCACTGAGTGTGCCTCCAACTACTTTCAAACATCATAGGTGCAGAAAATCATGATGTCCTTTTTCATTTTTATTTACTGTCTGAACAATAGGTTACATAGAAGGAATCTTTTAACTATGGCATTAGACAAATATTATTAATTGAGACATTCTTCTTGTTATGAAAGTCTAGTATCGTATGTATGTTTAGGGAAGAGTACAAATATTTTTAGGCATAATTTATATTCAGAAAAACAAAAAATCTTTAGTATAGAGCACAAATAATTTTTACTTATGTGCTTATATGTTTAATCACATTCAAATTAAGATACACCATATGACCATCTTTCCAGATGGTTTATTCTGTCTCTTCTAGTCACTTTCTACCAGAGGTGACATTCATAGATCAGTTTGTTATAGAACAAAAGTGCAATAGTTTTGCCTAATTACCATAGGTTCATTTTGCCTGTAATAAGTATATTTGAACCTCATTACCAAACTGTATGCTGAAAATTATTTTTTACATGTTCTTTTTTGTAGAGAGAGATTCTTGCTATAGGGCGTATGTGCTCACCAGAGAGACAGAGACAGAGAGAGAGACAGGAAGTGAGAAATCACCGCCCTGGGGTGATAGCCACACTACAATCCCTGCTCCTCCATTCTCCTTTCAGGACTTTGGGCATTCATGCACATGTACCCAGCATGAATTTTAAGCTGCCAGGTCCCAGACTTGAACCATGGTTGATTACATGGGAGTCCAGCAACATAACCATTATGCCATCTGCTAGTCCTCATTTTCTTTTTTAAACTCAATCTCTAGCATAATAGGAGACAGGTATTTCCACCCCAGGTTTCAAGCAGTAACCTGTTGAGCATAAGACTATTTCTGAAATTTGGAATCTGCTATAGTTTATCATTTATGCTATGTTTAGACTGCATAAACTATTTAATATGTCCTTAATCAATGGTTTACAAGGTAATCATATCACAAAATAACAGTGTTAGTAACACTATTACTCCAATTCTATGTGACAGGGCTCAGGCTAAATGTCTGACTTTATTGCCTAATTTGATCCTCATGTCAACAACATAAAGCAGTTATTGTTATCTCTGTAATATTGCTGACTCAAGGAGATAAAAATATTGGTCCAGATTTAAAAAAAGTGAATTTGAACCTTGTACTTTCTAACTCATAGGACTTAGTTCATAATAGGTGCTCAGCAAATAGGGGATAAATCATTTAACTTAATAGATTAAAATGCTTAAGAGAGATATTCTCAGCCTTTTGGCTAACATAAAGTGTAAAAATGCTTACGGAGGGATAAATTAATGCTATGCCATGTTGTTTATCACTTCCACGACAGCATGTATAGAAACAAAGTTGTAGAAATGGAAAGTCTTGGAATCTTAGACATTACTTGATCCCTTTCCCTGGTGTTAGGGATGAATAAACTGAAACACGGTGACCTGTTTAAGCTCACACAACCAAATATTGTTGCAACTTGGACTGGAATTCAGATTTCCTGACTCTCATTCAAGTGTTAGCTATGTTCTATTTCTATGGTTCTGAAGCAAACAAACTGCATAGGTTCTAAATAAGTTTGCAATTGAATTTGATAAGTTTATCAACACTTCAAATAGCTGTGACAACTATTCTGCAATGTGTTAAGAGGAAAAGGAGAAAAAAGAAGAAATGCAGTTCGGTTTCCTTCCATCAGATACTTGGATATTTCATTGGCAAGATAAGAATTAACCTCATGTGACAGTGAATATTACTAAAATGTGTGCTTCTGAAAGAAAAAAAAAAAGCTAAACAGATTGTTGTATGAAAGATTATAGGACAAAGTGTATCATTAACTATAATCAATCACCATGATTTATGGAATAGATAATACCTAGAATGAAAGTCAGGAAGGGAGGAGATCAGCATTTGGAGGAAATATCAAGAAACGAAGGGCTAGGCTAGAAGGCATCACAGGCCCACAGGTCTGAGATGAGAACTCTGCAACGCAAGCCATTTACTCTCTACAGGAGAGGTCTGCCCAGGGGATGACCACGGTCCTTGTTCATGGCTTCAAGCTTTTGACAGCAGTGGTGCAGCCATAGCCCATCACTTCCAGGGCAGGATTCTCCCACTAGCAACATTACACTAATTTAACCCAGAGCCACTGATGGAGAAAAACTTCTCACTTCAGACAGTGAAATAAATTACAACCTTAATAAACTGGCTAATGATCAAATTGCTGTCATTTTTAATGTACTGTCAAACTAGACAGGGGGCACTTGCTGTAAAGTAATTTTCTGGAACACCAACTCACAAATTTTTTTTTTTTAATTTTTTTAAGGTAGAATAAACAGGGCCAGCCAGTAGCATGGTGGATAAGGTGGTGGATCCCACATGACCAAATCTGTGGTTCAAATCCTAGACCCAGAGGCTTGGAAAACACACCAGGTGTGTGTGCATGCATGCCCAAAATTCCGAGAAGAGAATGAAGGAGAAGGAATTGTGGCATGGCCATACCCCCTGAAGAGATGATTTCACTTTCTCTCTCTCTCTTTCTCACAAGCACGTTCACCCTATAATGAACTTAAAAAAAAAAAAAAAAAAAGAAAAAAAAAAAGAAAAGGAAAAAACCCACAGAGATTTTAGTTTATTATTTTTTCCCTATCTTAAAACGAATAGCTCAAAGGTAGATAAAAATGGAAAATATATCTGAAGAGAAAGGCGTTTGTTTCCTGACATCTCATGATGGAATGTATTGTACTTTTCTTCTCCATTTAAATTTGTCAGTAGTGCACCAGTGATTTCATCCTGTGAGTCCAAGAGAAATGGAACCACATGCATGCCTTCCAGCTGTTGTTCATCAGGAATTGTAATATTTATTCTGGCAGAAGCAAACAACAGATGCATTTGTTGAATGTGAGTTCACCTGGTTCCTATAGCATATCAGCTCAAAGTCAATTTGCTTGTTAATAAAAACCTTGTAAAACAACAGCTACCAAAAAACAAAGATGCAAACTCATGAGGTTCTGAAAATTTAAATTTTAGACCTCACAGATCTCTCACATTCAATCTGTATTGTCCATACGCCTCCATATATGCTGTTACTAATACCTAATGTTTGAGGACACCTCTGGGAGCACTTTTTTTTTTCCTCTCCATTTTAACACCTCATCATGCTACCTACTGTTAAAATGGCCTCTTCGTTTTCTGGGACAGTAACTTACTGTGGCTCTAAAGATGACATAAAATGTATTTGTAGATTTCTTTTCTGATTTTCAGTCATTTTCAATAAAACTGCCAAGCAGGCATGAGAATCCATGAAAATACTTCAGATCCCTGAAGGACCATCTATCATCTTCAAATAGACATCTGTATTAGAAACCAGAATTTTTCAATAGTGATTTAAATTTAGACCTTTTACCTAGCACAAGTGCTCCAATTGCACCCTTTCCAAACCTTCAAGAGGGGGGAAAATAAGGGGGACAATGTGTAATGAATTTAAGAAATTGTACAAAATTATATATAATGAATAAACAATAATTTTTATTTACTTATTGTTTCTTTATTCTTGCTTCTAGCTTTTGGCTATTTGTTCATAAACAAAAGAATAAACTTAAACTTAGAGTAAAGGTGGAACTTCTAGCTTTTAATTTGAATACAGCTGCCAACCATGCATGAGAATCCATGAAAACACTTCAGATTTCCTGAAGACTTTAAAGTCCTGATAAATTTTATTGGTCTAACAAATGATCTTTGTTCAGTAATCTATAAATCCATCACTTTTTTTTTTTAACTGTTGGGCCTGTTTAGCATGACTTTTTAAGAGTGAGTTAATTAAAATGAACTTAGCATAAAAATTTAAGAGAGAATCTCCTTAAAAGCAAGCTTAAGTTTAAAATCTGTGAGATTTAAAGTAAAACTGGTTCACTAGAAATTAAACATTACTATATACTATGGAGATATTTTTTGGACTGTTAAGTCACAGTCCAAAAAAATCATGATTTTCTTTAGTCCAGGCAGTGGCGTGCTAGTAGTCCTAGCTGACTGGGAGGACAGAGCAGGAGGACTATGACACAAGACCATGGCAAAAATACCTTTCTCAGGTGGATTGAAAAATTGCCCTGGGCAGGTGACCACGGGTGATATGGTGGTTAAGGTGCTAGATTCCCACATGGCCGACCGTGATTCAAGTTCCAGACCAGGTGGCTTGCTTTCTCACTTTCTCTTTCTGTCTGTCTCCCCCTTGTCAAAATTAAAAGACAAATAATAATAACAAATAAAATTAAATAAATAAGTGTTAAAAAAAAAAGGAAAGAAAATCACCCTGGGCATGTGTGTGTACATGCCCAGATTCAAGAGGAGAATGGAGGAGAAGGGATTGTAGCATGGCCATCTCCCTTGAGAGGGTGATTTTCCACTTTCCTCCTCTCTGCCTCTCTCTGGCAAGGACACATGCCTTCTAGCTAAAACCTAAACAACCAGAATACCTATCTCTCTCTCTCCCCTTCCTCATAAGAGGACATGCTCTCCCTCTCTCTCATAAATACATGTGTGTATGTGGGTGTGTTTATCTTTGCTTCTATCAATGCCCATGCTGACAAAATGTAGAACACGTTCAATGGAACATGCTGCTTTCATTTTGTGTTTTCAAAATTATCTTTGACTTCTAAATTCATTGATCTTTCTAAATGGGACTAGAAATGTACCTGATCTTTCATCACGACACACACAAGAATCAGATACATCTAGTTCCTATTCTCAACACTTTACTAATGTTCATGGTTTTTAAATCCTGCATTGCTACCAGACCACAAATGATACCAGAGTCAGCAGACAACTTCAAATGTGTATACTTGGATTCTAATTCTATAGAAAGACAGTGAATGATTTCGTAATCTTAAATCAGAAAAAAAAAAATAGTACCACCTGCACCTGGATAGTTACCAGCAACGATTATAAAAACTAACTACATTAAATACAGCTAAACATTGCTGTACATTTTAGTACCTATTTGATTAATGACAAGAGTAGTGACAGACAGTTGCAATATGGAATCTAATGTTTATATCCAAACAGTACATCAGTCATTTAGCCCAAATTTACCTTACTCCCACACAAACCTGGTGTCAGGCTCAATGTTTATTTCTGTAAATTACAAAAAAAAGGGGGAAAAAAAAAAGCTCAATATTCAATTTAAGAAGTCTGACTTTTTTTTTTTCACATGAACGAAACTTGCACGTGCTAAAGAAAATTCCAAAGCTTTTCAAATCACACTTCTGAATTTGGTTTCGGCATGTATTTGACACATTTATCTTACCTCTCTTCAAAGTCCTGTATCCTACTCAAAATTCTTAACTATGATTCTACCACATGACCTCGGAAATTTAGCTTCTACTCTTTGGATTGCTTTGCTTTCTTACCCTCCAAACATAAATTTGCCAGCTTCCTGTAGTCCTTTGACTTCAGTTATAGTACCAGTTAAAGCTGGGCCTGCAGGGTTTCCTAATTTCATACCACCAAGTCTTAGATGGAAAATAATCACGACTATAATTGTCAATCTCTGTTTTGTTTTGAGAAAGAGCATACATTTAAAATCCGCTCCTTTCACATTCTAGATCTAGACTCAAAGTTATCTGGACTACAGGAGAGATTTTTAAAATATAGTATTTAGTTCAATGGGGTCACTGTGAACATGCAGATACATATTTGGGAAGAAGGGGGCATAATTCAAAGCTGCCCATCTGAATCAGAGAAACTTTTTATTATTTTAATCAAGAAAACTGTTCTTTAAAAAGAAGGTTGAACCACATTTAAAAAAAGTTGAAATAGACAAAACCAAAGTTTAAATGTTCGTGAGCTGGAATCAAAATGAAAGTAATCACTGAATTACTGAGTTTTGTTTGTTTGTTTGTTCAACTTTTGCTAAACTGCTTAACTCATGGTTATTTTTCAAAGGAGAAAAGGAGGCCAACTAAAATTACACTAATGTGTAACATGATGCAAAAGGAACTCTCAGAATACACAAATGGCTGTACATAAAGACAAGGTATTACTTCCTTCCAGATATTTCTTTTTTGAGCAAAGCTAAAGAAATGAAGTTAGCAACTAGAGAGGAAGAATTGATAAGAAGGTGAGGAGCATGGGAATGAGGAAAGTAGGGAGAAGACTGCTGGAGGTAGAAAACGAGAATGGTCATAAACTTTCCCCCACTGGTTTAATTTAAAGCCAGCTTTGTAGAATGGGAGAGTGTTTTGGGTTTTCCCCCCCTTCTTATAGCCTGTCTCCAACATGTGTGGCATCTAGCATCTGGATTTGGGTGGCTTATTATTATCTTTCTAAACATACAGTTTGATATTCCTTTAATTAAAATGGTGACCATCACCTAAAACAACTTTTCTGGAGAGGGACCTTGTAAACCCACAAAAACCAGGCATGGGTTTGCTAAACCTGCAGGCAGTTTTATTTAAGTGAGCATTAAAGACTTGGCAAGCCCTCTGTGCTCTCATTTTCCTATTCTCTATTATCTATCCACTTAATAATTTCAGAAACTTCAATCAGACTCTGACCATAAAAATCCACACAGTGTTCAGGATAGAATGATAATACCATCTGTTTTCATTCTTATGTGGGTTCTTTCCAACAGCACAATCCAGCATTCTGCTTGCTTACTTTATAATGAACCTGACATTATAGGTGACTTAGAGGAAACTCCTATGTGACTTGCCCTTGCTAAATACAGAATCTCTTTATTTTGATAAAGTCTGAAGTATTTTCATATTCATATTGATTTCATTTGAATTCTGAAGATGAATAGGACCAATCCCAATACTAAAAAAGATCCAAAGTTATTTCCTGCCTTTTTGTAATGGTTGGTAAGACTGAAAGCACTTCACAAGGAGTTTATTTGGCATGAGACTCCTAATTCTTTTCCTTAAAAAATAGAAACAACTGACTTACTAAGAACCTTGTATTCAATGACTTTTTAAATAGGAAGCTATCCTTTACAGTATTCCTTGAAAATTAGATTGTAGTATCATTATTCAAGTATTCTGAATAAACAGTGATACCATTTCCTTCCAGTCGTAGTAACAACTGGGGATTGAGAGTGAAGGTCAAATGTTTTAAAACTTTGACACGGGAAAAATTAGCCAATGGTATGGAAAAAATAACACTCCAAATAATTCATTTTTGCAGATTTTAACAATCAATATGGAGCACCATATGATAGCTATGGCTCCAACAATCTGTATCAATCATGAAGATTGGCAGTGGCAAACTACACAGACCAGTTTTTGTCATGCTACCACAGTCGACTTTACAGTCTATGTGTAACCAAGACTTACTCTGGTGCTTTCCCGACACACCACACAGCCTCTTCCAAGATCTGCTTCCAACACATCCAAGGGCTTTTCTGAACCAAACCTGACTGAAAACCTTTGGAGATTGGCACACAATTCTTATGATACTCCATGTTTTCCTTCCAAAGGCTGCATCTTTAATACATTATATTGGGTTTTTCCCATCACACATTTAATGTGTGAAATTTCTAAACTCTTCCCCTTCACTTATCTAAATTGAACTTTGGCAGCCAACAGTTAACTGTTGGAGAGTTGCTTAAAAACGATCAAACCCTTTCTAGATCTGATTGCAAGAAGTATCAGTGCCAAGATAGAAATTTCAGTCTTCATCATACGCAAAATCAATATGTATGCTTCGCTCTGGAAAGAAAGCCACCTTGAAAATAATTAATAAAACATCAAAGCTGCACACAACTTCAAAAATCCACATGAGACTGAAACATTTGAGGCAATTAAAAGAAATTACTAATTTATATAAGGTGGTATTTCTCTTTGAAAGGTATTTTTCACATACACACACACACACACACACACACATATATATATAGATATATAGATATATAGATATATATAGATATAGATATAGCTAAGTGAAGACTGAAATCTCAGTTTTGGCGTCAAAATGGCAATTTTAAATCTTAACAACATACCCATAGCAATTCTGAATGTTACATTAAATACATAAGCTTTGAAAAACCTTAAGAATAATTTGGAAATATTTAAATAATATCAAAAACCAAGGAGAACTACAACATATATTTTCATTGACTCACAATGCATAGACACATTACTCAAATTTATGGAAAGGCAATACTTTTATATTTATATTACGTACACAGATGAAATGACTTCCATTAAATATATGATGACAAAAAATGTCATCTATCAGTTGCATCTTATCGCCTTACAAAGTTAACTTTCTTGTGCTTATTTTTAAATATATATACTGTGCCTGGTGGATATATTATTTTTAAAGGTTGAAAAAAGTGACTAAAAGCACACTAGCTACAGAAGGAGGAGAAAGAAAGAAGGAGCAACACAAGTCTAAGGAGTAGATGTAATAATACAGTTTGTACAAACAGGAGGAGGAGTTGCCTGAAAAAGAAAAGCTTGACAGAAGAGTTGATGTTTGTTTTGGCTCTTGAATATTAGCCAAAGTTACTCAATTTGTAAATGGAAGGGTGCACGTTTTCGACAAAATTAAGCAATTGCAGAGAGTGGAACCGAGAACCGAGAACCATACTGGAGTAAGACGGAGAAGGGGTGTGTTTGCTTTGTTTAGGTGTTTAAACTTTATCCAGTGGGCAACTGGAAGTCTTGAAAGGTTTTGTTCAGGAGGATGACATAATCGAATTTGCATTTTAAAAAGATTACTGACCTCATCAATAAGATAAATGGATCTGTAACAGGAGACAGGAGGCAGGGAGTCTACTCAGGAGAATGCCTTGATATACTGTGACAAACAGTGAGACCGAGACCGTCAGGTAAGGTAGAGGCACTAATACTTCTCTGTGCTCTCCATAAGCACCTAACTTTGTATGTCCAATGTATAGATTGTGAAAATTAAAAAGCATTTTTTAAGCCATACTTACCATTTAAGAAATATTTTTACACAGTGCTTTTTAAATATTTTCTGGAACATGAGAGAAAGCAAAGGAGACAGAGAGAGGCACCCCCAACATGTTCTCCGCAGCGTGATCTGAACTCAGTCTCGGTTGTCCTGGATCATGGACATGCACCCATGTGCCTGGTTTGTTCAGGGAGGCCCTGGGACATGAACCCACGACCCTTCCCATGTGAGTCCAGTTGTGTTACCATTGCACCACCACCTGGTCCCAGAGCACATTTTTAGGCATTTCTTCACCAAATATCTCAATCTCCCTAGCAATGAAATAACTGCAAGTTTTATTCTTGGTATAGACCTTTGTAATAGAACCACTGCTATCATGACTTAGTGCCTCCGGATCATCAGTCTTGAGAATATCGACTGCCTGACTACTGTAATTTATCATTCATCTTTTACACTTGATGATACAGAAAAAACTACAACTATGCCCAGATGCCAGTTGAGTCTCCCTTTCTTGTTCGCTTGGTCTCGGTCTCTTCCATGTCACCTCATTAAGCCAGTCAAAACTATGAGAGAACCTGGCATTTGTTTAAATTACAAAGAAAAACCAGAATGAGTAGAAATGCTCTAATCACAAAATTAAAGTTCGAGAAGCAACTTCAGAATTAAGTCAATAGCTTCATTTTAAAGAAGAAATAACCTTAACCAGGAGACATTAAGAGATTTACCCACAATAAGATCAACTGCTGAGTAGCAGTTGATCACAAAGAACTACCTAACTATTAACCCATATGTCTGAGACTGTTCATATAAATTATAACAAAGATGTTAAATAAAATTTTGAACAAGTTATTTCTCCAAGGACCTGTGAAATGTATGACGTGGGTACAGTTTTAGTGGCACAGATGATATAGTGCCAGTGCAGGATAATGGAGCCACAGGGGAAGCCCCAGGTTCAGATCCCGGTGGATCTGTAACATACCAGGTACACATATGAGTATATGAGTATACACAAAGTGGAACACTGTCAAAGGTACTCATCTCTCTCTCAACAAATAAACTCTTAAAACACTATGACATGAGAATAACATATATTCTTAAATGTTTTCTAAATTAAGGTTGATGTTACATTGTTTTATTTATTTTTATTAAATGAGAGAGAGATTCATTTGGTGCTTATCCATCAAGTTGCATTAATGATATACTATTCCTGCAAAAGCAAAGAGATTTCTATTCCTAAGTTGAAACCATTGATTAAAATAATTGTTTCCTCTACTATACTATATGAATTGTTTAAGGTAACCAGTTAGTCCTCTGGGATTTGTTATTGACTATTGATTGACCACAACAACTCTTTTTTTTAATATATATGATTTTTAATGTCCTTTTTTCTAGTTATACCCTATAGTTCATCTGTATTTTAATACATGATTAAATAATTACAACACATTGGCATCGAAATCAACTTATGAGTTTTAAAATGGAATAATTTTTTTTTTTGAGAAGTTTTTGCTATAGGGTGCGTTTGCTCGCCAGAAAGACAGAGAGACAAAGAGACAGAAAGCGAGAAACTACACACACACCCCCTCACCGGGGAATGGCCATGACACAATCCCTTCAAGATCCATTCTCCTCTCAGGATCTTGGGCATGAATACACACACACCCAGCATGAGTTTAAGCCACTGGGTCCGGGACTCGAACCGTGTCAACCACATGGGAGTCCAGAGACATTGTTATTACACAAACTGCTGGTCCCAAATAGTGTAACTATTTTGCAATAGAACCAAAAGTAATGTTGATACAATTTTCGTGCTTTAAACTTTAACTCCTGCATTATTTTTTCAAAGTATAAGCAACGTAAAGCTCACAGAGCAAACCTTGAGACAATGATATACCATTTTCTGTCTAAGAAATAAGTGTGCACTGCTTTTATTTCCAAATATTCTAAATAATTTTGGAAATTTTTTAAAAAGTTACCACAAAGGCAAATTAATGTCTGTAAAATGAAAAACCCTTTCTGAAAGGACAAACTATCTAAAAAGAACTCAAAGAACTGAAAATAAAAAAAGTACCTTTGTATATTTCAGTCATAATCAATACTAGTAACTGTAAGACACCAAAACATAGGGATACTTTGGAAACTCAGTATAGATCATTCATCTCTGTAAGTGCAACACTAAAAATATAGACACACTCAATAACTGTTTAACGGCAAATCCAAATTTTATATTAAGTCCAACAATGCTGTCTCTCACAGTGATCTAGTTTATAAAATTCTCCCACATTTCTAGAAAGTAGCATTACACTTTCTGAAGAGATCAAAATAAAACTTGGTTTGGTTGACTTTAATTTTTGTATGCATTTGTGTAGGAACATATCATTTTTATCCATATTTAGAACTTCTGTTGCTAAGGCGGTTTCTATTGTCTGTCTATATATTTCACCCAGGACTTTGGACTGTGTTGTAACTTCCAATGTTTGAAGATTTGCTTCTTTGCCCTTTGAACTGTAAGTAACTTTTGTTCCAAAATATTGTTTGCTGCATTCTGATTGATCTGTGTTTTTACATCTTCCCCAGGATTCCACAGATATGCCACATTGCTTAAACCATGCAGAGTGAGCACAAATATTTGATAAGCAAACTAATTTTTAAAAAATCTTCCCCTTTCTTTGCATGAGTAGATATGGCATTGTAACTAGTGTGTGATTTTGACATATCTCATTGCAATTGTCAAACCTTTTTTTAAAAGAAAAGATTGTACAAGAAGTTAAAAAAAAAAAAAGTAAAGGTGATTCCTTGTACTCGTACATATGTAAGTCAGGATTACCTTAGCTTGGTCTCTGTAATTATTAGTAATAATCTGTTTATTAACTTGGGAGTTTAGTACATATGGCATCAAAGTAAAACCCAATGATGAAATCAAGAGAAATCACAAAATGATCGTTTTCTCTCTTTACCCTAAGCTGAGCAAGGAACCTTTCCAAACAGTGTGAACTCATTGGCTTCCCCGTAACTCTACAGAGCTCATGCTGCCATATAACTGGGAATCAGAGAGGTGAGGTCATTTCATCACTCCTTGCAAAAAAAAAAAAAAAAAAATGCAAAACGTCTGCTAAAATCTGACTTCATTTGATTTACTCTCCAAGACTGTTTTTTATTAAATATGTTTGACTGCTATCTCTAATTAAATGTAGAATTAATTTTGGCAAACTAACCACAGATGCAGTTTATGTTCAATTTTATCAGACAGATTTATTTATAAGCTGTCAACTTCTTGAAAGACTTCATTTTGGAGCAGTTTTAAATTGCTAACAGTAGCTGTAAATGGAGCTACTGTTCTCTGGAACACTAAAGGAAAAGTATGCTATAAATGTCCATTCCATCTGTGAGGAATCATAAAACAATCACATTCCTTTATTTTTTTTTTCCTCCGTAGGACCTTTATTAAATTAGTTCAACTCAATTAAAAATAACTTCAAAAACATTTCAGAGCCTTTTGTTTCATGGAATACTTGGAACTCTCTGCACGGAACGTCACCCTTTTAACTAATCCCTTTTACTAAATGGAGGAGAATAGTGGCATTGTGACTTCAGACAGTGCTTTCAAGGGTCTCTACTGTACCGAATTGAGGTCACTGCAAGACAATGCTCAACACCCAATAGCCATTCAAACATTCTTCACAACTCTATCAAACGTGTCTTTCTTTCTCTCACCCGCTTTCTCTCATGGCAAACTCAGAGGACAATGGAAAAAGCCTCCAGCACCATTTATGGTCACCATATTTGCACATTGACAAAGTCTATTCTTCCTGGTTTGCCAACTCCCTGTACAAAGAATGAATCCTGGGATAGATTTTCCCACCATTACTGTTATTCAAAATTATTTCGTATTTAATTTTGTTGTTGTTGTTGTTGTTGTTAGAGGGCTGGTACATGGCATTTGGGAAGCTGCCTTGCTGTTTTCGTGCATGTGTAACAAAGCAGAGACTAAATGCAGAATTAAATATGTCACAGTATAGCCAGCATATGCATGATAGAGTGCACAATTTAGTACAAAGCAGAGACAAGTGATGAGACTGGAGCTAGTCTACCTTGTCTTATTGTCTAGCGTTACCAGTATTACGAAACTGACGGTTTACCCATGAACGCTATGCCTGTGCCCCACAAGCACGATTCAGTTTTGCTTGGGAGTTTTTATGGCTGGAGCCACAAACAAAATCAAGTGCTGTAAATGTTTCTCACTAGGGCTGCTCCTATTTGTAAGGGGAGGGGGGATATATCCAGAGCATCATCCTCCAAACAAACAAGAAAACACATATTTGCTAGCTATATAGTAAAGTTGTTATGATGAAGACTTCGATTTTAATTAAGAATGGGATTTGTACAACAATTAGTGAGATGTAATGTTCTTTGAGAGAAACAGTGCCCTTATTGGAGATACCATCTAAAATGAAATGGGGGCATTTGGGGCTGCATAGAGACTTGTTTCTATGGGTTTCTACAGTAAATGAGAAGAAAAATACAAGGAAATGAAGATACCTCACCTGAAATGTAGGAATACAAATATCATTCACCTTTATTTTTTCCTTTCCTCATTTTCTCAATGCTTTCTTTTTAATTCAAGTCATAAATACCTGTGCTGTGGAGATTTCAATCATTACCATTCAATCAATGGTAATTTTTTTTTACCATTTACCATTTAATGTTTTGTTTTCCCAGTTATTCTAAACCACCACTTATTAGGAATATGTACCTCATTTTACCTGATTTTATAAAGATTTAATGATCCACTTAATGAAAATAACAAAAACAAACTTCCCAGTTATTTTGGGTAATCATAGCCCCCTAACCTTAAAAAGAAGCCCCTTTCTATTCTTTTATGATATGATAGGAAGAATCAGAATAATTGCATAATGTGAGAGTGGTCATGTTCTTTAGAGAATCTCAGTTTTTATGTGGTATGAAAACTAAACATGCATCCCCTAATCAAATGGCGAATAATATTTTTAAGTCTATTCGACAAAATGCATAACAAAATTTTCATTTTTTCCTCTCTCTACATAAGATTAAACATTACAAAGGGAATTAAGGATCTCTGTCCTGTAATGCATGGAAAAATAATAGCGACAATTGCATGAGATATTATGCTGTGCGTTCTAAAGACCAACTATATATATAATCACATGTATGTGATTTAAAACATGCACTGAGAACCAGCTTTTCAGTATTTACTAAGCATATGCTACTGGCCAGGCATTATACTAAGCAATGGCACAGTACGAAACACATTTAATAGATATCTTAATACTGTTTATAATCTGCTGGAAGGCCATATCATTAAACAATTGCACTCATTCTCACTGTGCAAAGGGCTGTAGCCACAGAAAGACATATAATTTTTTTTTTTCACTTTACAAGTATAGACTCCCCAGAACTATAGAAGGCATCCTTATCACACTTACCAAATATCCATCTGATCGCGTCCTGCTAACTGGTAAGGTTGAAAGGGGAAAAACATAGAGCTTGTCTTTCTAGGGTTTGAGGAACGGACAGAAGAGGAGCAAGAAAGAAAACGTGGACACGCAAGGAAACGGAAATGTGTGTGGATCATAACAAGAAATAACTAGTGGTCCAGTTTGTTTCCACTGAGGCTATTTATATGAAATTGGGGAAAGGTAGACCTAGAAATCTCACTGGGGCCATAGTAAATTGAGTGGTCCTTAAGTGCTACCCGCAAGTACAGTTGATTGGTGTGGGAAGAGACAAGGAGTCAGAAACAAATTCCGAAATTATCTCAGGAATTCACCTAATGAGATGAGAGTCTCACATTATTAAGTGTGAAAGAAAAATGGGAGGGTTAAAGAGAAATCATTCTGATGATTTTGGAACCAAAGGTGGTGGCCGAGAAGAAGAAGGGAATGTAATGTGATCTCAAAGGTTCTATGGCAAGAAGGCATATCAAAAGGCTGAACTGTGTGAAATTGCCAACCTAATATAGCCAAGTAGTATTTGAACAGAGCAGTGGAGAGAGAAGAGAGGTCCAAGGAGAAAAGTTGGCTGCTGCCTAGATTCAGAAAGCAGAAAGAATTGAAATGAAATTGGTAAAATGGTTAAGTTCACAGTCTCTCATAGAAATGGGATTCACACTTAATTGCCTTAGCATCATTGAAAATGTAATATAATGCTGTGGTCAGAATGTTTCCACCAAAATGCCTGTGTTGAAATTCAATCGCCAATGTAATAGTTTGAAGAGAGAGAGCCTTTCGGGGATGATTAAATCATGAACGCAGAGCCTCATAGCTGGGATTAGGGTCCATATAAAAAGGTTTGAGGGTGTGGCTTTGCTCTCTTCCACACTTTCTGCCATGTTAGCACACAGTGTTGGGCCCCTCCAGGGGACACAGCAATGGCTGCCATGTTGGAAATAAAGTGCAGTCCTTACCACACACCAAACCTACCTGCACACGGGCCTTGGACTTCCAAGGCTCCTGAACAGCGAGAAATAAATTTCTATAATTTATAAATTACCATTTTTGATATTTTCTCATAGCAACACAGAGTAAGGTAGAACTCCTGTTTTGCTTTTTATCCTTCCTCCAGTGTCTTTTTCACAATAAAATAGATATTTATTGTGTATATCTTTCTAAAACCTAAGATTTCTGATTCCTTAGTTTGTTCCTTCACCGCCCTTTAATTAAAGCTAATATAAATGCTCTGTTTAAAAATACAATTTTAGTTCAAGAATACTCTATATGTTTTCTTTCAGAATCTGTTATACCTGGCGAAAAAGTTGGAGGTAAAATATGAACGTGGCACACTTCGACAATTGAAACATTTGTGCATCTGACGAGTTACAATAGTTTGTAGTTGTTATTAAATACGATCATTAATTTCAAAACTGTTCTCACATAGTTATGATTATAACTATATTCTGCCTCCCATTTTATTCTATAAGTCTAATGGAAACTAGACAAGTATAAATGGTCTTCTAATAGTTGTCCAACTGTGGAAAGCCTTATCTTATCACTGTGTATTATATCTTCTTTTTTTTTCGCCAGTAAGCACATGCATATGTACCACAGAGAGAGAGGAAAACACACACACACACACACACACACACACACACACACACACACAACAACCAAAACTCTGAATGGGGATTGGTCATGTTAAAGGCCTCTTTTTCTCCCTTTCTCCATCCCATCAGAATCCTGATTGCAAAGGCATATGCCAGGCATATTTTACAAGTCACCAGGGCTGGGATTCAAACCATGGTTATCCAGGTGGTACCCAGCTCACTCTGCAGAGCACTTAACCACATGTTACAGAGCTGGCCCTGTGTTTTATCTTGACTACTATAAATGTTAAATCTTAACTATAGTCACCTTTCAGCTGATTGATAGCCTTTATGTAATAACAACGATGCCAAAAGAATCCTTTACGAGACTATATAATCACTTTGACATATGCTTTATTCACTTTCTTACTACCTTATAGAGGAAATGTTGTTAACATCACACTTCCATAATGATTATAAGGGACACGGGCTGACTTCATACTCGCAGTGACCATCTGAGAAAGGAAAATATATACTCTTATTTAGGATGATAATAAAAACAGCTGACATACAGGGCCACCAGTATCCTGCCTAGTTCATTTGTTCAGATTAAAAGGTAAAAGGTACAGGTTTCATGGTGCAGGGGTAATAAGCTGCTCACTAGAACCAGATCCCATATGGCTACCTTGGTTCCAATCCCTGCCTGGTCACCTGAAAACATAATAGGCACATATGCAAGTGCCCATAGGTTGGAGGACTGGAGGAAGAGAATCAGACTGTGGTGTGACTAGCTCTATCGATGCCGTTTGTCTCTTTTTCTCTCTCTTTCTCACTCTTGCATGCATGCTGTATGATTAATTTTTTTTAAAAAAAAGAAAACCCAAAAAAGTACAAGGGATAAAGTTCAACCTCCATGCACTCCATTCATCCTCTTTACTGCACACCTTAGGGTCATATAAGAACTATACAGTCAAATGCTTGGCCCATGCCAGGAACTCTCTCCCAAGAGAGAGAGTTAATTCTCAAAGTAGCTCTAAGAATTCGACAAAATTAACGTGCCCATTTTACAGAAGTAAACTAAGTTGCTCAGGGCCACAGCTAGAGACTTCAGAGCCTTCCTCCTCAGCCACATGAATTGTTCCAACAATCATTATGTTAAACCCTGGTTTTATTCCATACTTTTACATAATTACATGTAGTTCATTATTGGCCCACAATGTACATGGTTACGAGCTAACCAAGCCCCACATGCACACTATTGTGCTCTCTTCCCTTACGGGTCTACCTCCTATTACATGGAAAAAAGGGGTTTCTAGAAAGATGTTTCACCAGTGGTTGCAAATTTGTCATATTTGAAGAAAGGATTTTTTTTCATTAAAAAAAAATCACAAAAATCATTGCAATTGACAAAGAAAAACTACTGTTAACTCTAAAATGGGCAAAGAAATTATCTCTGAAAATATTCTTCCCTCTGACACCCTTTTCAAATAAAAGCCTACTTAGCACACTAAAATTAGTAAAATAATCCCCAAGGAAAGATAAACATTATAAGGTGTCCACACAGACAAGCAAGCACATACAAAAAAATAAAAAAGTATTTAAATTACACTAAAAATATTTTACTTGGTAGTAAAGTACTTCTTAAAAGTATTTCTCAACTCAAAATTAGTTTTGCAAAATCAAAAAAAGTTTTCTTTGGGGTAGTTAAGAAAGCCAAGAGAATTCAAAATGTTTCTTAAAAGCATTCTACCTATTACTCGCTCTGTTTCCAATGGATGCATTGGCAAACACAGTCTGGCTGTTAAGGGGGAAAAAAAAAAAAAACTGCACGTCTTTTTTTTTTCCTTTTTTTTTGGGTTGTCAAAATAAACTCTTAGTTAAGAAATTCCTGGTTGGAGATCACTGAAAGGCTCTGAAGTATTGGTATAATCAGAGTATACTGAAGGCTACATAGACTTTTAGAATTATTTGTTTTCCCCAAGAAATGATTACAGAAATGACTCAGTGTGCAGTGCTAAATTCCTATAGCAATTGTAACAGAATTCTACAAGGAGGGAAACTCTATTCACTTGTTTTTTCTAAATAATCTACAACTTACAGACTCTGTAACAAAAAAAGGGGGTGTAAGGGAGCAAACTGTCATGTTTGAGAACAAACTAGTTTAAAAATAAATGAATAGAGTTAGTAAGAAGGGGAAATGTTCAGAAAATTATTTTCTAGCTACTGCGTGTCACCTATAAAACCAGATCTTTCTTTTTAGAATATGTTATTACTTACGTAAATTTATTTCTAGTCACTGTAGTTGTCTCTAGGAAATCTGAGTGACTTAAAAGACCAAGGAGAGAGACAAACCTTTCAGGAAGATGCTTATATTCTTTTTTATTTTTATTTATTTATTTATTTATTTGGTCTTTAAATTAGTCACAAAGTGCAAGCCTACTACGGTTGGAGAGACTCTCCAAACTCAATGAACCGGAAAATGTAAAGCACAAAAATATAATCAAAATACTCAAGGTTTAGAATGTTATATTCATTCATTAAAATGATCTCTTTTTTTTGTCACAAGTGATATTTCAAGAATATTTCTGAAAGTGCCAAAGACAGGCTTCCAAGATCATTAAACAAAAAGGACATATTAATATCATGTTTTCATCAAATTTACAGTGACCTTTTTCTTAATTATTTAAATGTACATTTAATTAACTCAGTACCAAGGGTTTCTGCATATGTCTCTGCATGTTGGACACTGCCCAGGGAGCTATGCTTCAATGCTTCAACCACATTTAAAGAAGTTACCAACGGTGCTTATTCTCTCTCCATATATATGTATGTGTGTGTGTGTGTGTGTGTGTGTGTGTATATTTTTATATATTCTCCCTCTTCATGTATATATATATCTGAATAGATGTAAGTACATATATGTAACTTGACAATTTTTTCCATCCTTTAGCAATAATAATAACAATCATAATAATCATTTAAGAAATTCCTTAAATGTTAATTCTAATTTATGAGTGAGATGTGGGAAAAGACAAAAGGCTAGATTTGACAAGTTTTCAGAAAGCCATGCTTCAGTTATGACACTCACCCTGCACATATATTCAGAAGAATAAGAAGAAGCCATAAGTAATCCTTTATCATTCGTCTGCTCTTGCTTCTAGTTTTACCTCGTGCATTTATGAAAGTGTATGGGGTAAAACCAATAGTGCTTTGCCTATTGGGTCAGACAGATTTCCTTAGTTACCAAGGTGTAAAGTTATTGGGGGAGGATTCATTTATCTTTGATAAAATCATTAAAATGACAAATAGTATACTTTTTATTTCAGCTGAGAGTACATAGTCTAAAAGGAATTGCAAATGTGATCTCTAAGAATGCAATGGGCTTCAAATCAACCTACAACCCAGGATTATAAATTCTAAAATCATTCACTTTACTACTGTAGATATAAGCTTAGAGTATGTGGAATATTCCTCTTTTCAAGGAGCAGACTTATAAATATATTTTATTCAAAATCTTCCTTTTAAAATATTGAAGGTGATAATATCTCAAATCATACTGTTTTTTAAAAATAATTATTATTTAATGTTATTTATTATTATTCTTTAATTTGACCAGAGATAGACAGAGAGATGGAGGGAGAGTGAGAAAGCAAGCTGCCAGGTCTGAGACTTGAACTGTGGTGGTCAGCCATGTGGGAGTCCAGTGCCTCAACCACCATACTTCTTGGCAGCCAATACTGTTTTAAATCTTCATTCCTCCATTTATATGAACAACAGACAAAAATAAAAGCATCTCTATTCCGCTTCCCTACAAATAATACTGATAAGGTATGAGGTATAATGAAGTAGAGAGATGGGGTTCTTGAATTGTCAACATCTTCTAACTAGGGAGCTTCTACTGCTGTCTCTAAAGGTAGGAGCAGGCCATTGTATTCCCCAGGAAAGATGTGAGCAGTGGGTAAGTATATCTGCCCTTATATTTAGAAATATTAAAAGAAGAGACCAGCAGACGGCATAATGGGTACATTGCGGGACTCCTGTAGTTGACTGGGGTTTGAGTCCCAGACCTGAAAGCTTGAAACTCAGGCTGGGCTTGTGTGTGCATGCCCAAAACCCCAAGAGGAGAATGGAGAAAGGATTGAGGTGTGGCCATGCCAGGGCAATTTCTCATTTTCTGTCTTGCTCTGTCTCTCCAGTGAGCACACACACCCTATAGCAATAATCTCTCTCTCAAAAAAAAAAAAAAAAAAAAACTGAAATAAAATATAGATATGCCTTAAAAAAATAAGGATGTGTCAACAAAGGGTTACTGACTCAAAAACATATTGTCATTGCGTATTTCTCAATATCACTCTAAAGGCAAATATAGATTTTAGGAAAATGAATTCATTTTGAGGGTGAATATTTCCCTATTTCTTGTTACTTTGAGCTCTGAATAAACAGTCTTAGTAATTGTCTATTGCTGTCATTTATATCAGTAGTAAAAATGTTTGTATTGATATAAGAACAGGCTAGTATCAACCATTTCCACTACTACAAGTTGCCTTAGTGGTGTGTGTAGACACAGACCTACCAGGCCGTTCCACACACACCTGGTGAATCAGACAATACAATAAAAGACTAGCTGGTGAACAAGAGAAACGCCGAGAGGAAATCCATGTATGAATCTGATAACTGGAATCTAAGTGAACATGATTTGGAACTTGGGTATCATTAAAGACATGACTTAGTCAATGCTGAAGGACTCATTTTACCCTTTTTTTCTACTCTATTCACCCCTTTAATCACTACCATTTCAGGTGATTTTGTATTTACACTTGACTATGGCTACAGATTCTTACACTGGTAAGACATCATCTTATCCCCTAAATCAGTTGTTCTCAAACTTACCCACCTCAAAGCACTTCAGGAATAAGTCTATCGATAATAATGGCTCATAACAACAGTCCATTTTTATTAGGGACATATTTCTAAAAAAGAAGTATAATTTTTTAAAATGTCTTTACTGGCCTTCCGAATCACACCTCATAGAAAGGTTATATCCCATGGTTGAGAATCACTATCAATTTCCTTAAGATAAGATATTTCGGTATTGGTTTTTATGCCTGAGTTGCCTAGAATAAAATTGCTGATGACTAGTTAAATAGTATTTAGATAATACCAGTAATATACTCCTGGTTGCAAGTGAGAGATACTGGTCTTCATCCAAAAGTTGGTAATAACTCAGTATAAAAATATCCATACATTTTCAGAGGATAAAAATATTAGTGAAGTAGAAAGATAAGAGAAATGCAATTTCTAGCTGATCAGTAATTCCTTATTTTAGTCCTTGATTCTGACAAATTCCTCCATATATAGGAGAGAGCAGATTTTTCTGCTTCATCCTAAAAAACAAAGAAAGATTGCTACTCCCTTCCCCCCAGTTTCTATATACAGTCACTAAAATCCATCTGCATTACAGTCATCATTACAAATGATAGCTTTGCCAAATCTAGTCCCACAAATTGATATATTGGAAAAACTGGCATGCATATTTTAATGCCCTGCCATTCTAAAGAATAAGCTTTAGGTTTTATATTTAAACATGAATATTAGGAATTTATATATGACTGTTCATATATATATACATATGTATATATATATAGTCATGCATAGAAAAAAATTAACCAGCCAGAGAGTTACATTTTTGTTAAATTATTTGTATAATTAACTATGAAGCTATATTGTCATCTTTGATAAATGTGGGAAATTGAGGCACAGAAGTACCCTCTAGGTGATAACCAAACAGCATATGACAAAGAGCAGAAAGACTGGTAAAATGCCCATGCCTTATGTGCTTTCCTCTCTGGTCTAAACACCAGATTGCCATAGAGATTCCTATAAGGAATTCTTTAAGATGAGACCTGAATAGTTAAAGTAAATGAACGGTATATTCTGAATCTGGGAATTCTCAACTACTGTATTTCCTTCCTCATTTCTCAAAGGGTAGTTGACCCTCCACGGTGTTTGATATAATAAAAGAGTTATAAAGTGGTTCTAATTGCTTTCTTTGCAGTTATCACACTATCTTGAACATATAGGAAATGGAAAAAGTACATAGGTATGTTTTTTCATTTCACAGAAGAAATTGATACATTCTACCAGGAGGAACAACTTAAGATTAATGAACCAGTATCCTCAAAAAAAAAAAAAACATTTTAAGGACTAAATATTTTAGATGACTAACAGAATTCTAACATTGTATGTAAAACACCTGAAAGCTATGAAATATGTTAACTGTGCCATTTTAAATACTTTTTTAATTAAAAGCATGATTAAAATATTACTCATCTATTTTCATTTACTTAGATCTTGACCTTAACACAACACATCTATAGCTTACAAATGCCCTTCCCAACTCTTTAACTTCACAGTCAATAAAAGTAATAATTTACCTCACTTTGGAATACTAGTTGGTTAAGGAAAGGGAAGCATGAACTCACAATCACTTCCATTTCTATGTGACCACCAAGAAGATTGCACGGGATTCTAAAGGGCTTGTCTTACTATCTAGCTAAAGACCACTGACTGCATCACCCCAAGAGCTCAAAGAGACATACATAACACCAGGAAGTGAGATGACAGAATTATTTGTTAGCACAATTCCTTATAAAGGAATATAAAAATGAAAATAACTATACAGTCCAGAAGTAAAGCCCCCTCAATTAAAAACAAAAAACTTGAAATATTGGGCAAATCTTAATATTTGAACAAGCTACAAATTATTAATTTGGACTAAAATATAACCAAAATATCGACATATATTTCTACAATAATAGCTTTGCTATTTTTGTTAACAACTTTACCAATACACTATCAATGCTAAGATAGAGCAAGTTCTGTGGCATAGCACTTTCAGGGTAATTGGTGATCCGCTGCAGGGATCCAATCTGAAAGCAAATCATGAGATAGTGGCGAAATAACATGTAGAGACAGAATGTGTTACGTAACATTGAAACAGCTGAACGAGAGCTATGTGTGTTTAGGAAGGGTAGAGGAGGAATGTCGCAGAACACCTGACAAGGCTGCTTTTTGTTATTCAAGTCTCCAAATTGACAGAGGACTGCAGACACCTTATGGAAGGACCTGAAAAACATTCCAGTGAGCAAGAATTCTGCTGCTATATTTTTCTTACATCCTTTCTCTTAATTGTCATTCACTGAAACTTTTGAAGAACAAAGCCCAAGTGAGCTCTTAAATTTTGTTCTGTTTGCCAACTCAATAAATAAATTTGCCTGGTGATGCTGCCTGACAAGAAATCACAGTATCTCAGAGGTGTTTGACTTGACACTGGAATATACAATAGGAATTGACATTCTCCAGTATCTCTATTCTTGTATTTAAGTTAACGCAACATAAAGAGAATTTGGAATGAATGATATATAGTTCTTTATTATGACAAAATTAGAATATATTATTACTAAATATTATAGAAGTGGTGTTTTCTGATTAAAGTGAATGTTCAAATTTGAAATTTGTGGGGTTTTTGAGAGGTTTTTTGGTATGAAAGTAATAATTTACCTCACTTTCTGGGCACGTACACCCACCAGAAAGACAGAGAGAGAGAGACAGGAAGTGAGAAATCACCCCTCAGGGGGGATGGCCACGCCACAGTCCCTTCTCCTCTCGGGATCTTGGGCATGCACGCACACGTGCCCGGCATGAGTTTAAGCCACCGGGTCCAGGACTCGAACTAGGGTTGACTACATGGGAGTTCAGTGACATAGCCATTACGCCAACCGCTGGTCCCAAAATTTCTGGTTTCTAAATGTAGAAAATAAAAATGTTAAAAAAATATGAAATGAATATAGAATATTATTTTATAATAAATATTAATAAAACAGCTCCATAATCAGATGAGATAGAGACAAACAGCAAAATCAGCTTCCCAAGATCAAAAATACAATCTTTTCCTTAAGAAAATCCAACCATTCAAGCTTTGATAGCTGAAAATCCTAGTTAGTTGGAGGTTCGGGGGCCGTCTAGCCATCTTCTTTCTAACTATGCTCCTCCACTTCCCTTTTTCAACAACTGAAATTCTACCCATCCATTTAATGAAATATCCCATGATGCCTTATCTAATCTCCGCGATCAAACTATTAACTCCTTCCAGGATATTAGTTGTTTATCCAGCCTCTGCCTTATGCTTTCCAGGACGGTGTTTACTGCTTGACAAAGCATTGTGTTTTTTAACTATTTTACATTCTAGAAAATTCTTTCTCGCAGTGAACCTGTAATTTGAAGATGTATTCAATAAACATTTAGGGTAGCTATTAGGGTTAAGAAAGGTATGAGTCATAAATGTGAATAATGTACAGTTTCTGGCCTGGATTTAAATCTTGGCTCTGGTAAAGTTTCTTTTTCTCCGGTTTTTAACAGTGTGTGCTTATCATAACTACTGAGAACTACAGAAAACTTAAAAGAAAAAAGCTTTGTTGATCTATACCTCAGCTCCCAAATGATGGTAAGTATTTCCTCATATCTCTTTCTAGTTGGCTCCCTTATTGGCTCCCTACCCCCAAATATTTTTTATCACAGTTAAAAGCTATTTTAGCCAGTTACTGCTAAGTACTTTCAACCAAAATCTACCTAGAATGTTGGAACCAAAGAAGCGAAGCCCATTTGACCATTGTAACACGGGTTTTTGTACCATTCCTGTTCCTGAGGAGTTATCAGGTTATAAGAAAGTGAGAGTGGCTGGGACCAGCAGTTAGCGTAATGGCTATGTCACTGGACTCCCATGTAGTTGACCGTGGTTTCCAGACCTGGTGGCTTAAACTCACACTGGGCATGTGTGCGTGTGTGCCCAAGATCCTGAGAGGAGAATAGAGGAGAAGGGATTGTGACATGGCCCTCCCCTGCTGGGGGGTGATTTCTCACTTTCCATCTCTCTGCCTCTCTCTGTCTTTCTGGCGAGCATATGCATCCTATAGCAAAAAAACTCTCAAAAAAGAAAAAAAGAAAGTGAGAGTGGTCGAGCTTCTCTGATTCACTGTCATCTTTCTCCACTCTTCTGGGGAAAAATAAAGGCCTAAAAAGGACTTACTGACTTTCTAGGCCTGGAGCAAACACTGCTTAATATTTTTCAGTTCTTAATTGAATGAAAATCCCACAGAGGGGAACCCTCTCCTCACAAACAGGAAATCTACATTATTGGTAAGCGTATTATTCTTTGTATCCAGTCTCAGGAAGTGCTATCTCCTCATCTGTATAGGCTAAACCACACAGCAGACCCTGAAGTGGACTGCTTCCACACTAAATCCCACCCCAGTATGGACACCCAAAAAGCCATAGAATTTTCTACTGGGAGAAACTGGTTAGACCAAAGCCTTTCAGACACTAAAATAGAAGTAAAGACATTCTAAAAGATGCATCTTGAGCTGGCCCCAAGTTAAGGAGCTTCATATAAATAACATATTTTATAAGGTATAAATTAGCACACACCAAGTATAGATCCCTGGATAAAGACACCTGTTATGGACTGCAAAAATGTCCACGATCTCCTGTCATACCTGTATAAATACAATGTAACTTTGCAATGTGACTTTACAGCTTTATTAAGAGGTAATGCTTATTTCTACTCCCCTACATCCTGTTCTGGACATTTCTCCTGCTTAAACTACTGAGTATTAGCAGTGGTCCAAGAAAGTAGTTCTGTTTTGAGACTTGTCCTTTCATGCTGGCCTTTAGAACCCGTCGACTGCCAGAGGGGGAAGCCTAGGCTCATCTACTGGAAGATGGGACAAAGCTATGAGAAGCTCCAATGATCCCAGTGGTCTTGGCCTTCTGTCAACCCACACAATCAGAACTAAATAAAACTGGAGGCTATTTAAGGCACTCATTTGGGGGGAGATTGATCAATCATCATAAATGCCAAATAGCCAACCATGGCGGCACAGGGGTAACACAGAGCTCTGCAAAGCTGAAGCAATGTGGGAAGGTCCCAGGTTCATGGACTCATGTGCCCTTGACCTTGGCTGGCTGAAGCTGTAGGTAGGATCACTAAGTGAAAGCTGTTAACTGTGTCTTCTTTCTCTCTCTCTCCCTTGATGATTAAAAACAACAACAGCAACAAAAACAATAACAACAAAAAACCAACTAACACATAACTTACACAGTTCACTAATATTTTGTGATTAGGGCTATCCAAGTAGTTCAATGTCATTTAACTGGCCCAACCATGCTGGCACAGCTCTAGAACAATTCTCTGCAATGCTGGAAACTATATGGAAGATGGGTGTTTGGTTGCCAGGTAGACCAGTGTTTATTAGATAGGCATGCATGTACCTATGATCCTGGTTGGCTAGAAAAGTTTGAGGCAGGATTATGGCATGAGACTCTATTGAAGGTGTTTATCTGTCTGTGTTTCTCTCTCTCTTTCTTCTTCTTCTTCTTCTTCCTCCTCCTCTCCTCACTCCCTCCTTTTCCTCCTCCTCCTCCCCCTCAAAAAACACACTGGGTGCGTGTATGTGTGCACCTGAATCCCAAAAGGAAAGAAAGATGGAGAAAAAGGGACTATGGTATGACCATGCCCCACAGGGGGTGCTCTCTCATTTTCCCTCTTTCTCTCTGTCTCTCTCCAGAGAATACTTATGCCTACTAACAAAATTTAAAACCAAAACCAACCAAACAAACAAGTCATGCTTGGGTCAGCAGGTGATGTGGTGTTTGATGTGCTGGGTTCCCATGTGGCTGACTGCAATTCAAGTCCTAAACCTCGTGACTTAAAAATCCTACTGGGTATGTATGCATGTCCAAAATTCAAAGAGGAGAGTAGAAAAGATGGGATTTTGGTGTGGCCATACTCCTGGGGGGGGGAAGAGTGATTTCTCACTTTCCCTCTCACTGTCTCTTCCTCTCTGTTTCTCAGTGAGCACACTTGCCCTATGGCAAAAACCTGAAAATAAAAAAAAAGTCATGCTTAACTGTATGGTCTATAATTGACTCCTTCAGAGCAATGTTTCTTCATTCTATCCAAAAAGAGATTTATTATATTAATATAATATAATATTTTATATATTTATCCTGATACTAGTTTACTTATCTAAATTGTTTTATGAAGAAGCCTCATATTTATTTTCTATTAAAGATACTTTGGTTGTTATTTCTCAGTTGAGTAAGACTGGAATGGACAGTCTTGTGTGAGTCCTAGGAGTTGATAAGCTAGTCCTACAGTGTGTGCATCTTTTCCTTCTCAATATTGCCAAATTACTCCCAAAATGGTTGTACCAGTTCCTATTGCCAGTGAAATTGTAGACGCATTCTCACTGCTCTTCACTCGCCCTAATATTTAATACTGTCAGACACTCATTTTTGGCAGTTTGATGATCCCATGGGTTTGCCACCACGGTCGGATCAGTTCAGTGACATTGCCAATGATGGTATATCATTTCAATTTAAGTTTTCATCATAACATGAAGTTACAGATTACTTTATTGGACTAGTACATTTTCTTTTTTGTAAAATATCTGTTTATTCTCTGCCCATTTACCTTGTTTGTCTCTTACCTCCAGCTGCATAGTAGAATTCTAAATGACTACTTTTTGGTGGATTTTTATTTCCCCTCTACTCATTGGCTTGTTTTTGTGACCTTAGTGGAACCATCATGGGGTTTGTATTGTTTTATTTTTTATTTTTTAAAAAATTTCCAGAGGGCGCATGCACTTGATGGAGAGAAATAGAGAAAGAGAGAGGAAAAGTTAGAAAGTACTCCTTCACACATAGGGAATGGTCATGCCATAATCCCTTCTTCATTCCTCCCTCCCCCTCAAGACTGAGCATGCATGCACATGCACCCAGCGTGTTTCTCAAGATGCCAGGACTGAGACTGAAATTCAGTTGGCCATGTGGCATTCAGCTGCCTTAACCACAACGTGATGGGCTGGCCCATAGTGGTACATTTTGATGTATAGAAAATGTAATTTTAATGATTCGGGATTTACTAATCTTTTTCTTTATGAAATCGTTCCTTAACCTGAGGTCATAAAAATACTCCTATTTTTGACAGTAGACTTTTTAAAAGTTTCACTTTTCACTTTAAGGTTTTAAGCCACCTGGAATTTATTCTGTCACCACAATCTAATTTTACTTTTTTCCATATGGATAACCAATTGTCCTAGCGACGTGTACTGACGAGCCCATACTTTCCCTCCCTACTTTTAATGCCACCACTGTCATGTCTCATGCATTTATATGTGAATATAACTTCTCCTGAACTCTCGATTTTTCCTCACTCTTGTCTGCATGAAGGACTTCGTGCCAATCTCATACTGAGTTTTCTGGCTTTATAATAAGTGATGCTATTTTAGAGAAAATCACCCCCAAATGTGTCCTTTTCTCTTCAAAATTCTCTGGCTACTTCCTCCTTTTTAGTTTGCCCAAGGGAATCACGCACAAGTACACCCTTCCTTCTGGGAATGATTGGTGATTGTCTTGAATATAAAGGCTGTGTGGGTGGTATAAATCCCCTTTTTAGAGAGAGAGATTTTTTTCTACAGGGCACTTGTGTTTGCCAGAGAGATAGACAGAAAGTGAGAAGTCCCCCCACCCCCACCCCCGCCCTGGGTTGGGGAGTGACAACACCAAAATCCCTTCTCCTCTAGTCTTCTCTCTTTGACTTCCTTATCATGTCTTTGCCAGCCCCAGCAAACATACCAGCCTGTGTGCAAGTGCACACATACACGAGAATGACAGAAGGAAAATGAGACTTTCTTAATTGTTTCAGAAAACAAAAACAAAACAAAACAAAAAAGAGATTCCCAAAAAGTAGGAGAAAATAAAAAGGAATCTAGAAATTACTGGGTTTTTATAATTAAACAGTATAGGATATGAATATTTTGTTTTCTTTCATAACCTTGTCAAGATCACATTATTGAGGGCTGGACTGTGGTGCAGTGGTAAAATACAAAGCCTGGGTGGACTGACCCACTAGGAAAGGTTCTAGGTTTGGGTCCAGAGACCTCCCTAAGTACACCAGGTATGTGCATGTCATGATCCGTGACTGGCTGAAAGTCTGGAGACTTTTTTGCCCACTTTTATGTTCCCTTAGTTTTTTGGACTTTTTTCTTCTCAAACTCAAGCACAGTCTGGGGGTTAGCTTTCCTGACAGAACATTTCTGGTGCCTCTTTCTTTTCTTCTGCATTAGGATCACTCTATACTACAAAAAATAACATTTAAACAGCAATTCATTTCTGGAGAGGGAAGATGCATCTCTCATATCAGAATTTGACATTGCATTCCAAGATTCTCATTGACCAGCATCTTACCCAAATGGTTCTCTCTCATCAGCATTAAGCTCATGGATCAATGTGCCCATTATTACTGGTTTCCTTTGCTTTTTATTGTGCTAAAGTACATAGAACATAAAATTTGCTCTTTTAACCATTTAAAAATGGACAATTCTATGGCATAAATATATCCATGATGTTGTGAAACCATAAACTCTTACCTAGTTCTAAAATATTTTCATCACCCTAAAAGGAAACCCTATGCACATGAAGAAGTCCCTACTCCTTCTTTCCTTCATCCCCTGTCAACCGTCAGATTTCTGTGAATTTGACTCTTCTAGATACTCATAAATTAAATCATATAATACATGGTCTTTTATCACTAGCTTAATTCACTCAGCGTAATGTATTTAAGGTTCGTTCATGTCATAGAATATGCCAAAATTCTCTTCCTTTTTATAGCTTAACAATATTTTATTTCATGTATATAGTACATTTTATCCATCTATTCATCCATGATAACTATTTTGGCTTTTTCCACCTTTGGGCTATCATGATTATTACTATTTTAAACACTTACGTGCAAGTTTCTTTGGATACATGCATTTATTTTTCTTGGGTACATATCTAGAAGTGGAATTACTCTCATATGGTAGTTCTGTGTTTAACTTTATTTTAGAAGTTTGCTTATTCCATGGGGACCAGCAGTTGGTGTAATGGCTATGTCGCTGGACTCCCATGGAGTCGAACACGGTTCACGTCCCGGACCTGGTGGCTTGAAACTCACGCCAGGCGCGTGTGCGTGCATGCCCAAGATCCCGGGAGGAGAACAGAGGAGAAGGGATTGCGGCGTGGCCATTCCCCCCCTCGAGGGTGATTTCTCACTTTCTATCTCTCTCTCTCTGTCTGTCTGGCGAGTGCACACGCCCTATAGCAAAAACCTCTCCAAAAAAAAAAAAAAAAAGAAGAAGTTTGTTTATTCCATGAGTGAGAGAGACAGAGAGAGAGAGAAGTAACACACCTCTGACAAGGTCTCTGAAACCACATTCCACATCCACCCCTAGCTTCAGGTAGCCCAGGTCATGGGTATACACATGCCCTCCATACTCAGGAAGGTCCCCAAATGCAAATCGACAATCTTCCCATGTGGGTCTTCCTCAAAGAGCCTCATTTTGTTCCACTGTGCCACCATCCAGGCCCTACATGTTTACCTTTTTGAGGAACTGTCAAACTATTTTCCAAGGCACCTATACCAGTTTACATTTCAACCAGCAGTGTTGTAGGATTCCAATTTTTCTGCATCTTTACTAACATTTGCTCTTTCCTGACTTTTTTTTTTAAATTATAACCATCCCAGTGGATGTGAAGTTGTATCTCATTGTGGTTTGGGTTTGCATTTTTCTAATGACTAATAACGTCATGCATCTTCTCATGTTCTTTATTATTGGTCATTTGTATATCATCTTTGGAGAAATATTTATTCGAGTTGTTATCTATTTTTTTAATCATTTTTTCCTTTTTTTATGTATTCTAGATACTAAACTCTTGTCATTTATGATTTGCAAATATTTTTCTCCTATCCTGTCGATTGTGTTCTTACTCTTGATCATGTCCTTCGATGCACAAAAGTTTCTATTTTTAAGGATGTCACATTTATTTACTATTTTACTGCTTATGCTTTTTGTATCATATCTAAAAAACTATTGCCCAATTAAAGATCATGATGAAGATTTATTCTTTTCATTCAATTTTTATGGTTTATGGATTTTTAAGTTCCTATATTTAATTTTTTGCTCAGTTAGAATTCTATTTTACAGTTGGTAGAATCAAGGGTAAACTTGTTTCTTTTGCATGTGAATGGCCAGTCGTCCTAAGTGTTATCTTTCAGGAAATTAAATCTACAATAAAACAAGTCAGGGATGAATCACAGGAAAGCACTGTATAATGTTTCTTCCAATGAACCACTGTACTATGGTGGTCCCATAAGATTATAGAGGTCTACACCATGAAGCCTACGTGGTAGTTGGCTGTACCATCTAGGCTTGCACAGTATACTCTATGATGTGCACACCACAAGAATCACTTTCCAATGCATTCCCAGAACATATCCCGGTTGTTAAGTGACACATACCATAGTTAGCTTCTCTATGAAGAACCACTTATGATTAGCACACAAATGTTTTACCTTCATGTTACTATAGCTATCTATCACGCTCACTTGATGTCTATCTTAGAACAAGGTGTCGACTTCTAATGGTGCATGGCCCTCAGAAGTCTCATTCTCTTATGCCTCACTACCTTTAATACATTTAAAGTCCACTTTGTAACTCATCCCCCGTATACTGCCATTTAAGCTTTTGAGTACATGTGTATTTCACTCAACTATTCAAACCTTTTTTTTTTTTTTTTTTTTTTTCGAGAGAGAGAAATTCTAAGAATTTTGAGATCTGACAAGTTCTGGGACCTATCATACTTGATGGCACACCTATGGTCATCAAGTTTCTGGTTATATCATTTTTTTCCTCATTATTTTCCTTTCCCTTCTTCAATTTTAGTCACCAGAGTGGTATGATAATTATTGGAACTAGGTAGCAGTCAGTGCATTTTATAAGTCGTCATGAGCCCTTTATTACAATAAAATCAGTTACAGCTAGGACGTGTCTGAAACAGTACTCTTACTAAAGGATGTTAGTGCTTACCTCCTCGTTAGCCACTTAGTTTTATAAACAACCACTTTCATACTTTTCAGCATGAGTCCTCTATTACAAATCTCCCGTTCTGGGATTTTCAATGGCAGTCTTCTATTTTTAGTCTTATTATAATTTGTAGAGGAAAGCTGCTTCAGAAATATTTAATTTAGAATGCCACTTAGTAAAATCATGCACACAGGGAGACACAGACACACGCACATGCACATGTATGTTAGTTTTCATTTGCTTGGGATATTGGTTTTGATTTATCCTTTTTTTTTTTTTCTTCTTTAAGGTTTTGCTGTATAGTGTGTGGGCTCACCAGAGAGAGACAGAGAGAAATTGTGAGAGTGAAAGTGAGGACTGTCCCTCCAAAGGTGATGGCCATGTTGTAATCCCTTTACCTCCATTTTCCTCCAGGGATTTTGGGCACACAAGCATACGCACCCAAAGTGATTTTCAAGCCACTGGATCTAGGACTTAAGCTGCAGTCAACTATGTGGGAGACCAGCACCTTAACCACCACACCACCTGTTGGTCCCTCAATTTATCCTTTTAACTAAGTTCAGTTATCCCATGATAAACTCCACCTGTAAATTAAAGAACTTACTAAAAATGGAAACACCAGATGGTGTAGAGATTAAGGCATTGTACTCCCACATGGTGAACACGGTTAGGGTCCCAGACCCAGAAGCTTGAAATTCACACCAGGTGCATGTGAGTGTGTGCCCAAAATCCTGCAAGGAAAATGAAGGTGAAAGGATTGCAGCATGGCTGTCCCCACTAGGAGGTGATTTCTCAGCCAAGTACATGTGCCCTAGAGCAAAAATCTCTCTTAAAAAAAAACAAAAAAAAAAAACTAAGAACAGGACATGTTTTTGAGAAATGGCCACAACATTTAGAAAAATAGACATAAACATTACTGCTGGCTGATAAATGGAATGTTCTTGGATATTAGACAAAATCTAGAAATGTAAGAAAAGCAAAATTCCCCTTAGTAAGGTAACTTTTCCTCCCAGAAGCGTGTATGGTTGAATTCTCATGCCTCATCTTCTCCAGACTCTCTCTGTTACATCTGTCTTCCTGAAGAGGCAGGGTTGTCCAGTTCCTAAGCGCACTCTGACCAAGGAGAGTGGTAAACAGCAGCTGTATATCTCCCCCAGAAGGAAGCTCTGAAAATAGCTGTGTCCCAATGCTCAGACTAGAGCCCTGCCCTTCATCCAAGTATGGCTTCTTGTTCACTGAGTTTCATCCTGTTTTATCATTAACAAAAAAGCTAATTGCCAATCCTAGGGATTACTCTTGAACTTAGAGTTCATAGCTAAGGCTCTGATAAAAACCTAAAATTTCTGTCTGCTACATCTTTATTAGGCCAGTCCCCAAGACCTATAAACTCCCATTCTCTAGCTATAGTCTGATTCACATGTAGTCAATTCTCCATAACCATAACCTTGATGTGTAGTTTAACTTCAATCATTTCCTTCTCTATAAGAATTCATCTTCTGTTTGTGACTTTTTAAAATGCCCAAACTGCACCCGACCTACTCCAGTAATCCTGAATTTTTTTTGGAGAGGTTTTTTCGCTATAGGGCGCGTGCGCTCGCCAGACAGACAGAGAGAGACATAGAGACAGAAAGCGAGAAATCACTCTCCAGGGGGGATGGTCACACCACAATCCCTTCTCCTCCATTCTCCTCTCGGGATCTTGGGCATGCACGCACACGCGCCCGGTGTGAGTTTTAAGCCACCAGGTCTGGGACGCGAACCGCGGTCGACTACGTGGGAGTCCAGCGACTTAGCCATTACGCTAACTGCTGGTTCCCAGTAATCCTGAATTTTAATTATTGCTTTTTCCCTTTGTGAATGCTGTAGGTCAGAAATCCTGAGGAAGCAGATCCTGAGATAGAAACATGTTAGAGTAAACGCAACGCACAGTCACATGTGTTGTTCACAAAATTTTAAATCTTAAACTCAGTGACATTCTTCTTTTAAAAGTCTTCTCTACTGGGGTCAGCAGATGGCCTAGTAGTTAAGGTGCTGGACTCCTACATGGCTGACCACAGTTTGAGTCCCAGACCTGGCAGCTTGGAAATCATGCTCGGTGCAAGTGCATACGTGCCCCAGATCCTATAAGGAGAAGGGATTGCAGCATGGCCATCCCCCATGGAGGGTAGTTTCTCACTTCCCTTCTCTCTGTCCCCTTCCAGAGAGTCCAAATACCCCATGGCAAAACAAAACACACACACACACATACAATATATCTCTACTTAAGTTTTGGCTCCTATTTCCTTCATTTATTATCTCTCCATGTTATTGGATCCTGGGTATTAGAAAATCAAACATGTTCTCTTATTTCCCATCTTAAAACAAACAAACTTACCTTGAATTCTAGATCTCTCACTACTATCTTTTTTAGCCTTCCTATTCACAGTTAAAATTCTTGAATAACACCTCTGTGCTCACCTTCTCCACTTCTGAACCACCCAACTCATTCTTAAATCTGCTTGTTCCAATATGCCATCATTTGTCACCACTGCATTAAAATGGTTCTTTTTTTTTTTTTTTTTTTTTTAGGTTTCTGACATAGAGTACATGTGTGAGAGATAGTGAGAGAGAGAGAACTCACCCCCAGTGGGATAAAGCCATACAGAAAGCAATTCCTTTCCCCACAGTCTCCTGGGATTTGGGGCATACATACACATGCACCCAGCATGATTTCCAAGCCACTAGGCCTGGGACCCGAACTGTAGTCAGCCATGTAGGAGTTTAGTACCATTACCACCGCACCACCTGGTGGCTCTAAACTGGTTCTTTTTAAAGTTAACAATGACCACATTTTGGCAGTCAATCCTCCATCCCTATCTCGGCAGCATTACCACAGTTGACATTTCCTTTGTCACTTTCTCCTCTCCTGTCATTGGCTGCTTATTTCTCACTCTTCTGCTGCTCTAAAAGTTGAGCAACTTAGTCTAGGTTTGAGAACTTCTTCTTTATCAACACACTGTTTAGGTAATCTCATCAAGACCAGTGACATCAGATGCCATGTATACATACTGTTGATGACCAGATGTCTCTCTCTAACCTAGAACAAAACATTATGACTCAACTCATTGGCAGAACAGATACAACAAATATTGATACCATTCACAATCCACTTGGATTATTTTCTTTGCAGATTAATAGTGCCAAATGTTATTTCCAGCTCTGTTCCCCACTGCTGTCCTGTGTTTCTCACTGTCCTCCAGCCTAAGTTGATATGATTTACCCAGGGAACGCAAGTTACTCTTAACATTACTTTAAAATGAAATATGATGTGGAGGGTATTTCCATGTCAAAATATTCGCACAGGTTTTTATAAGAATTGTTTATTTTAATTAATTACATTTGTTGTTGTTGTTATTAATTTGAGAAGAGAGAGACAGAGAAAAAGGGAAAGCATGGGCCCAGCAGGTGGCATGGTGGTTAAGAGTGCTGGAATCCCACATGGCCAACTGTGGTTTGAGTCCCAGACCTGGCAGCTTGCTTTCTCTCTACCTCTTTCTCTCTCTCACTCTGTCTCTCTCTGGTCAAATTAAAATAAATGAGTAGATTAAGTTAAATAAAATAATTTTAAGAAAAAGGGAAAACATGAAAGTAAGCTGCCCGGCTCAGGTCGTGAACCATGGGTGGCCATGTGGGAGTCTAGCACCTTAACCCCCATGCTACCTGATGGCCCTCATTCACAAAGTTCTTTTAAAATATAATGTTTTTAATTTGGGGACCAGCAGTTGGTGTAATGGCTATGTCATTGAACTCTCATGTAGTCGACCATGGTTCAAGTCCCGGACCTGGTGGTTTAAACTCATGTCAGGCACGTGTGTGTTCATGCCCAAGATCTCGAGAGGAGAATGAAAGAGTAGGGATTGAGGTGTGGTCATTGCCTCTTGGGGGGTGATTTCTCACTTTCTGTCTCTCTGTCTCTCTGTCTTTCTGGCGAGTGCACACACCCTATACCAAAAACCTATCCAAAGAAAAAAAAAATTTCAAGTCGTCTGCATATGTTATCTTCCACTGAATGGGATTTGCATGAGTTGAGTGTAACACTCCTCAGCAGAAGGTCTCCTCTAACGATGTCTCTCACTTGGTTCTATTTCCTAAGTATAACCCTGACATTACAAACAACTAGGATCCAAATCTCCATTAAATGATCTGTTCTTTCCTTTACTGAATACAGAATTGTTGTTTTGGCTAGAGTTAGTCAGGCACAGTTAGTACAATAACACTCAGTGCCTTCCTGTGTAGCACCTGCTGCATGCTATTTATTTCTTGTTAGCTACATAGTACAACAAATTGTGTCTTTTAACAGCTCATTGAGTAGAGGAGGAGGAAGTGATGGCAGTGGGATTGCTGATCACAGTTCGATGGTATCAATACATGTCTTCTAAATATTCCAGCTCATTTTTACTAATACCATTTGTTTCTCGGGAAAATTTCTCTGCCATGTAGCTTCCTATGACCTTGAGCAGACAGCAAGAGGAGTAGAATAAGCACAGGCAATGACCCATAACAGAACATATGAGCAAAGGTGATTTCAATTGAATAAATGCAGGATACGGAAATGAACCAACACTTCTTTTCAAAAAGCTTAAAACAGAATTCAGTTGTTACCTTTTCATGTATTATCTAGCATTTGGATATAACAATATGGTTAAATAACACACCATGGAGTGAACAACATCTAGACTAAGAACTTTCCAGGGCACTACAATGTCATTGGAACGTTTTCTGTAACAGCGCAGTCACATTAAAGTCTCCCAAACCCATGTGGGCACACATTTGACAATTTCCTATCTTATCCACTAATTCAGTTCCACTGATGGGCAAGATTCAACAAACGGTGCTTAAATGAAGTACAGGGCAGTGGCTACTAATTTTTTCATCTGTGCATTTTGTTTTATTATGTTAGAGACTCTAATTGAACTTTGTTCCAAGCTATTAACCTATGACAGAAGACTGTGGAGATAAGATTTCACTGACATATAGAACAAAGAAAAAGAAAGGGCGTGAAAATTACAATGACAAGGTTGCCTTAGCAGTTTTGAGGTGGTAAAATGAAATCCCTGACTAATAGGCCTAGCTAACACAGGAAGGGTGAGGATGTGAAAGGGGAGGACAATCTCGGGTTGAACCCACTGAGAGCTTCTCTGAGCATCCATAAAAGATACACACTGTTATTGCGAAGTTCAAATTGCAAAACAAATTAAAATATGCCCCTAATTGTTATATGTTATACCAGGGGTTCATATACAAGGAATAAATTAAGAGGCATTATGAGTAAATTGTTGATGTTATCTGAGCAACCATTTTTTGTTTGAGGAAAAAACTAAAATCTTTGCTTTACATTTTACAAATTAGGCAGTCTTCTTGGCTTTCAGAAACTCAGATATCTTCAATATTAAGTTTCCCCTCGATAGCGTTATGTTAATTCTCAGACTGAAAAGAATAAAATGTAAAAACATTACAAAATCATCTAATCTATTAAAGAATTATACATGGGACTTCATATAATATCATATAAACAAGCCAATCTTCTGTATCAAAGTTATGCTCTCCAACTAATGATTTGAGGAGTATTTGTCAATATGGAGTAAAGAGTAGGTGCGAGATGGAGTGGAGTGGAGATATGAGTTTGGTGTGGCTCATTAACACAGTCTTCCTCCTGAAAAACAATGCCAGTGCTTTCCTTCCTAGCCAGCATATGTGGTTTCTGACAAGACAAAACGGTTAAAGACTGTCTTGGAGATTTAAAGCCGAAAGGAATGAAACTGTTCAAATATTACTTTTCCAGAACTAGCCAGGAGGGCACAAGAGAATTTTCAGTCTCTACTTTGCAACCAAGTTTTGAATTGCTTTATTTTAAAGATGTAATAATTTCACATGTATCTTTTTTTAAAAAAAATACTTGATTTACTTACTTATTTATTATTTTGTTTTAATTTAACCAGAGAGAGTCAGAGTGAGAGAAAGAGAGGAGGAAAGTGAGAAAGCAAGCTGTCTGGTCCAGGACTTGAACTGTGGTCGGCCATGCGGGAGTCCAGCGTGCTTAACCACTGTGCCACCTGCCAGCCCTCACATGTATCTTGTTAGAAACGATGAATAAAATTTGATCTTTGTTACTGGTTGGCTCAATGGAAACAAACACAAGAAAGTTTACTGAATGTGTGTTAATACTGAAATTGAAAACCTTGTCTGTTGAGAAATACAGAAATTAGAAAAGTTCATCACAATGAAATTGGTTCACAAATCCTGTGCTGAAAAGACTACTGTTGTATTCAACTCTTATTTATTTTAAGCAGTAAGAAACATCATCTACAGAATTTATTGATTCAAAGATCAAAAAATTATTTGCTCAATGGAGAGGATACTTTTATAACCTAGAGATAACTTCTGGGAAATCAAATGCACATCTATAGGCAGCCATACAAACTGGACATTTAATAGATTTAACATGAGCACTCACTAAAAATTTCCACTAAAATTATGATTTTGGGGGGACCAGCCTATAGATAAGGTAACTGGATTCCACACAGCTGACTACATGGTTCAAGTCCTGGACCTGGAAGCTTGAGAAACATGCCGAGTGCATGTGTACATGTGTCCAGAATCCTGAGAGGGATTGAAGCATGGCTGTCCCACTTGAGGGTTACTTTCTAATTCCCTCTCTCTCTCTCTTTCTCCCTATTGAGTGCAAGTCTCCTATAGTAAAAACAAACAAAAACAATCGTGATTTAAAATATATATATTTAAATACAAGGGCTCTTCCAAAGTTCACATAAAATACATAACATGAAAATGCTATGCATGGATATCAAAACTTTCTGGACCAAAATAAACACCTACTTTAATTCCACTTTACATGAACTTTTTGCTATACCCTCATAACTGACAGTATCTAAGACATGCAGAGAATGCATAGAGGTATCAGAATTATTCATTTTGATTCAGTGGGACTGAAAACAATTGTTAATTCACAGTTCAAGGGAGATGCACTGTGTACATTCTGATATCCCTTCAGCCAGAGAGAAGCTGTGTGAGCCGCATACAGCACCAGGGCCAGGAAAGAGAGAGCCCTTCAGAAATGGGGCAATTGCTTTATCCCAGGATAGCCATACAAACAGGGGCCCAGTGAATTAGTGAATAACACCGTGGACTGCTATAGTTTCACTCCAGCAGCATTTAGTCTTGTCAAGTTTGAAATATTATTTTTGAATTTTTCTTTTTTTAAAAAATAATGATTTTTTATTTTCCTTCCTTCCTTTCCTCCTTCCTTCCTTCCTTCCTTCCTTCCTTCCTTCCTTCCTTCCTTCCTTCTTTAATTTCTTCTTTCTATTTGATCATAGATGGATAGAGTGAAAGAGAGGGTGGGGGAGAGTGAGGCCTGGGAATCAAACCGTGGTTGGCCATATGGGAATCCAATGCCCTCGACAACCACACCACCTGCTGACCCCTATTTTTGAACTTTTCTGATCATCGCTTTGCAACAGTCTATGTAAGTCTGAAGATAGAGTACTGCAAAGAAACAGAAACATAGTTTATCATTCTCTGAAGAAGTTAGGCAGCCATTGCTTTGGTCCTAATCCTGTCAGTTATACTACCAGTAGCTCCTTGGTTCATTTCAGTGCCTCTTTTTTACCTTATTTACCATGTCAGAGATGATTTAGCATAAAGCACGCTTGTTTCAAGTTTATATTATTAGTTTTGCATCCAAGGCCTTTTGATAAATAAAAAGAAGTAAATGGAACCAGCCCATGTTGTGGTAGTTAAAGAGGCTGGATCTCACATAGCCACCCACGTGGTTTGAATCCCAGACTGAGGGATTTGAGAAACACGCCGGGTGCGTGTGCATACATGTCCAATAATTCTAAATGGAGGAGAAGGAATTATGATGTGATCATTCCCCATGGTGTGTGTGGGCTGTCCTTTCTCACTTTCCCTCTCTTGTTCTCTCTCTTTCTGACAAGCACATGTGGCCTGTGGCAAAATCAGTTTTTAAAACAGCAGTAAATGGTTTAAACCCATTTTCCTTCTTAGAACACTTAGATACAACCAAATCTATAAACCAGTTACTAAAAGTTTTGTGAAATATAATGCAGTTGTATAAATCATATATTTGATATACTTTGACTTGCACTAAAAGCAAAAAATCTTCTGAACTCCATGACAATAAATTCTTCATGCCAACAACCCATTTACTTAATGCTACTAGGTTTAAAATAAGTGACTTAAATGAAATTTTCTGACAGATACGGTATTCAGAATAAGTTTTCCTCACAGACAAAATGCACAGAAAAAAGTTTTAGTACTACTATGAGCAATTCTAGAATTACCCCTCTCTTTTTTAACAAGTTAGGAAATTATGTTTCATTATATCCCCCTAATATTTGAGAATATCTTCCCTTAATAAGAAAAGAGATCAGTGATGACTTTTTTAAGTTTTTACTATAGGATGTGCGTGCTCACCAAAGAGCAACAGCGAGAGAGGAAGGGGAAGTGAGAAATCATCCCCCAAGGGGGATGAGCACAGTGGAATCCCTTCTTCTCGTGGGATTTTGGGCAGGCACGCACATGCACCCAGCATGATTTTCAAGCCACTGGGTCTGGGACTTGATAGATAAAACAATGTGATTAATCTCAAAATAATTATGCTGGGTGATAGAAACTAGACACAGAATATGTACTATATGATTCTATTGATATGATATCTTAGAAAAGGCAAACTAATCTAGAGAAAATAGATCAGTGGTTACTGAGCCCAAGGTGGAGGGTGTAACTGACAACCAAAGGGCACAAGCAAATTTTGGGAGAAATGAAAGTTTCAGTAATTTGATAAGATAATACAGTGTCATGGTTATAGACGTCAATCAAAACATGCTGAATTGTATGTTTTAAATGGGTGAAGTTAATTGTATGTAAATTCAATTTCAATAGTTAATTTTAAAAGTATTTTCCTCAGTGCTGTGAAAATAATTGAGATATTGGATACTTAGAGACCATTTTTCCACTGGGAAAATATTCAAAAGTATATACTGCATCTGGAGGAAGAAGACAATGTGAAATGTGTAATAACACATGCAGAATATCTCTGCTAATGGTTATAAGAACACAAAAAGCCAAAAGGGCTGAAAATCATTTCCAAAAATTACATTGAAATCCATGTTATTTAACATGCATTAAAAAAAAATCAGAAATATCCTAAAGGAGATGACAAATGTGATAAGATAATCTCCAATGTCAAGGAAATCCTACAGAAAAATCAAAACAGTCAAAATTGCTACAAAATAGATGAGATGAAGAATTCTGACAATATTAAAATGAACAATTCTAAGCGGAATGAATGGAATTATCTAGAACAAGCACTGTCTCACAGATGCCATTTCTCTGGCCCCATGCTTACATTTCTGAATACTGGATACCTAGTAATCCCTTCTCTAATTCCTGTGGCCAAATTTTCATTATTTTTCCCAGAGCATGTTATTTTTCTGTTAAAATACTCGGTACAGTCTGCCTTACATACAACTGAAATATGAGTATCTTTTGGGCACCAATTCTTTTCTTAATATGCCATGCTCATAATACTTAATTATATACTTCTTATGGCTTGAGCTAGAAGACTACAGCCCCAGAGAAATGAGTGAATTTATAACACTATTTAGACCTCCCAAATATACCTGGTTGATAAACACGCTACATGTAAAAAGGCATTTGTTTTCTTCAAAAAAAAAATAGATACAGAAATATTTGTGGTGGTCAAAAGGCTTCACAGAATTTTAGCTACTCACACATTACTAAATTTTAAAGTGGAGAAAGCTGGGGCTTCTTGATGGACAAGGAAATGCATTAGTGTTTCACTGGTGCTTAGTGGAAGTGTGTTTTATTCCTTCTAAGATAAAACTCCCAAAGGAAGGTTTAAAAGGAGTTCCTGCATCTTTAACCTAAGAAGATGAAGACCTTGATATGAAGAAAGGACAAAGCTAAGATTGCAGGGGAGAGAGAAGAATTGAAAACAATCAATGTGTTGATGCCAGCTTAAAGAGGGTCACTGAGAGATCAGCTTTACCTGCATCTGTTCTTTAATTAAAAAGAGAAAGATGACAGTGTCCACTACTCATCGCTATGGTAACATTTAAATATCAGACAATTTTGACCAGCAGACCACTCAACGGCAAAGCCAAGTGAATGTTTAAGTAGATCCGTACAATACATAGGCTTCCTGAAAGTGTGTGTGACAGAGCCATGAATAAAGTTTCAAAACCTAGCCAAATGTTTATTTTCCTTAGGCACCTTCTAAGTTAGAGATATTAAAGAAAATATGCTAATGTAAGACAGGCAGAATACAATAAGCTAAGTGTGAAGGGGAGGCCTTTTAAAGGAGCTGTGAACAGATTTCCATTGTGTCTCTGTGCAAGTTGTATTACATTATCTTTTGCCTTTCACCATTTCTGTGATCCAAGCTATATCCACCCTAATTGTCTATGATTTCCATTGTTCGCTTTGTTCCGTTTTTATTCTGCAGAAATATATTTCACTTACGCTAATTATTGTTTGTGTATGTTTTTTGTTAATTATAGATTTTCCATCCTTTTTGCTTCTCATTTCCTATCTCCTCATGCAATTCATGCATCATCATTACTGTCATCGAGGAATGTTAATCACTGAGAAATGTGGTTTTCTTTTCAATAAATCAAGCAAAACTTAGGGAACTTCTCACGACCTGAATGATTTTGTTTTTTGTCATTGATTGCACTATGTCACACACATCATAGCCTTGACTTCTGTCAACAAGTTAGCTCTTCAGTTATTTGTTTTAAAGGTATCTTTCCAACGCAAGAAAAAAAAAACAGTAAAAAGTATAAAATCACATTAATTATGTCTACTAGCAAACTAAGAGACGGCAAATATTAAAATAATAGATTTTAATCAATCTTTACAAATAAAATATGCATTTGTTTTCTATTTTACTTGGGCCTTTATAATATCAGAAAATGATTTTGATCAAACATGACTCTGATACACTGCATGTGCAGAATGCATCATATTTAACCGAATACTATCCTATACCAGTGTTTATTTAAGTCCTTTATGAAGAAACAGGCTATTTTCCTACTGAAATGTTACCTTGCTCGGAACAGCAGCAGTTCCTTGAACCATCAAGGTATTGTACAATGAAGTGAAAGTAATAACACTGCTCGTTTAGGCAATATAATGTTCTATTGATAATGGGTTCATTACATGGTCATCACGAACATCATTTTTACTTGGAGATAGTCTCTAGCTCTTTGTAACTAGCAATTTTTAAAGTCTTCTCCACCTCACAGGGTATTTATCTCTATCCCCCTGCTCCTGCTTCCAAATGTTCTGAATAGTAACACATTTGAAACCTACAGGCCTAATGTTATAATAGCATTGTTATGCAGTGAAAATAATTCTTTATTTGGAAATTCTTATTACATAGCTTCAATGAGTAGTTGCCTTAAACACCTTATTTTGAGAGTATGCCTTCAAACATCATTTTCATCATAAATAATCCATTTCCATATCATCCATTCCCTTCACTCGCTGCTCTTACTCAAAAAAAAACTAAACTAAACAAAAAACTCCCAACTTGAGGACAGATATACAGAGGTATCAGGTGACACTGTGATTGGTTTTAAACCGTTAAGCCAATTTAAGTGAAAGAACACAAAATGATTGTTAAAACCCATTTCTCTGAAAAATTACAAAGCATCACACCAACTTTTCTTTAAGATACATAGCATTTTCTAACTTTAATGAATCATGTCCTCCTACTACTGTCTCCTTCATTAAGGCTTTCTAAAAAGATCATTTAATCACTGGGAGTTCCTCTATTAAAAAAAGTAAAAATGTAAAAATACTTTGGAAAGTCAGAAACAAGTGCAAAGTCTCACCCACAATCACCTGCTTCTTTATGCAAATCTGGGAGCTAGCTGCTTCTCATATCCACTAGGGGGATCATTACACAGTAAAAATAGATTGGTCTCTTTATAGGTGTTTTCTTAACTTTCTCACTTAATAACACAAAGAATAAAATTAGTTTTAAATGACAAATCATTTCAGTAAAACACATGATAAAATACTGTTGAACTATCCTAATGTTGAAAATATTTTTTTATTTTACAAAGCTACTGTTGTAAAACCCACATTTAGAAACAGCCTACAGTCCACATTCCACTATCCAAAAAATAGAGACAGAAGTAGACAGAGGCATACATCCACAGATCAAATATGCTAGAGCATGAATTAACATTAATACTCATTTCAATGATGTTTGTTTTTCTTGGATGATATGTTGTTGGAAAAATGACTGAGTTTCAACATAAATTTTGGAGGTTATATTCAAACGATAGCAAAGACGTTCACATGTTTCACAGAAATTCACGAAAGTCATTTACTGCATTATTTTACCCATGATTTTACCCCTCTTACCAGTGGGCCTTCAACAGACTTGGCCTATGGATTACTTACACAAGAAAAAGGACTTAAACTATCAACTATCTTGCCCCATTCTCTTGCCGGTGCCAATAAAGCTTTCAAAACTTCATGACATGCCTATTCTTGCTTTTAGTGAAGCCCAAGGAGTTTTTATCATGTAACAAAATATTACAAAAGTCATAAATAACAACAATGCAGGCACATTCACAGCCTAGCAGTAATTTAGATTAAGGCCATCTCTTAATTCGGTTTGGGATAGGACCCACATTGAGTGCTTATAAAATGTTTGATGAACAAATGGATAACTGATCTGCAAAGAGACACTGACCATGATTGATTTCATTATAATCCAAAATAGTAAGAAGTGTTCCACTTTAAATACCTCCAGAAAGACTGTATGAGAGATGTCCTGATAAACATTCTTTTCCTAATTAAGATGGTATGAATTTGAAGAATTCTGAAGACCTCTTTTTCTCAAATTTTATACCTGGCCATGGTTTCTCAGTCGGGGAACTCTGATGTCACTATAAGAAGTATCCTGGGCCTCTACTCCATGCCAAGAGCATCCACGAGTTGACAAGAATAAAAATGTTCTCCAGATAATGCCGAATGTCCCCTGGGAGGTAAAAATCACCCCCAGTTGAGAACTCTTCACTAAGCAAACCACATTTTTAAATGCAAATCACCAAGAGATAATCTGGGAAAGGAAGGCTTCAAGGACTATTTGAAACATTGCTGAGTCAAAGGGCAAAGGACAAAGTTGACAGTCATTATTAATGCTTATGCTGCAGGAATTAAACAGGGTTTGCAATGCAGATTAATGAATCAGAGCACTGTAATCTCAGCATTGTCAGATGTTGTACTTAAAGTCCAATTAAAAATATTACCGAGCCTACGGGTGGAGTGGTGGTTAAGGTGTTAGACTCCCACATAGCTGACCATGGTTCAAGTCTCAGACTTGGTGGTTTGATTTCACACTTACCCTTTGTCTCTCTCTGGCCAAATTAAAAATAATAATAACAATAATGATAAATAAAATAAATAATTCTAAAAAAAAAAGAATGACCAAAAACAAAAGTCATGCTTCGGTTTCATTAATAGTAGCACTGGGAAGTATTAATATGCTACTTACTTTAACACCTAACAATTTCACACATATCATTGAGAAACCATTCTGTTATCTGTCTAGTTTACCTAAAAATCAATGTTTATTTTAAAGTTGGAAATCCTAATAATTCAAATTATAGGTGGATTTGTGAATTTTACTATTCTTAAAACCATGATGTTCTTTACATGTAAATAAATCTCTAGTCAATAGTTTTTTTTAATTCATTTAAATTTTTGAAGTTGGAAAAAAAATTTAAAACTACCATTAAGCCAAATAACTCTTCTTCATGGTAATTCTTCAAATGTGAGAAGACTTATGAAGCCCTGAAAATTTTTTCCCTTTTTTTTCTTACTGAGCACAACTTTAATCATTACCTATAAAATATTTTCTCTTCTAATTATTTTAGATAAATCTACTGTAGATATTTTCCACTTTTGCTATATTCCTTATTAATGGAAGAATCTTGATACAGTTCAGTTTTTGTAAAAGTTCTTGCCAATACCTAGAATGGTGAGAAAATAAGAATAGTGTGGTTTTTTTCCTAGGTAAAAAGCAGTTAAGCTTATTAATGGTCACAGCAAACAGTCAGGTAGGGAACGAGAAGTTCTTAGCAAATTACTAAAACTTCTAAAGTTGGGTTTAACATGGTTCAAGCACCAAAATGTGTGCAAAAATTTCAAGATGTTTAGTTTTGCCATTGGAAGGCATAAAAACATCCTCACTGACAGACAGCAGGCCACTGAAACGGGAGGATTTGATCCCCTCGAAGATCACAGTCCAGCAAACTAGTACATACACCAAATTCAGCCTGTTGTCTATTTTTGTAACTGAAGTTTTACTGTAACAAAGATAGACTTATTCATTTCTGTATTGTCTATAGAGATGTCCATGTTTCAGAGTTAAAATAGATACAGCAGAGACCTCTAGCCCTGAAAACCTAACATGTTTCTCTTTGGAGTTTTACCAAAAAAAAAAGATTTGCTAAATCTTGTTGGAGACCATCCAAATAAGCATCAAGTAAAGCACAGGTAGATGGAATGTCATTGATTACACTCACTTACAGGGATATATTATACCGTAAGGTACTTGTTTCTGAATCATTGCTTTTCCACCAAGGGAAAGAATTTTGTTCAGTGTTCAATTTTTTTGTCTTAGTATTTGCAAGTCTATTCTCGTGTGCTCTGTAAGGACTTAAAGTCATAAAAAATTAAGTCTTATGATTTAGACTACTGGTTCCCACCCTTGTCAGATAAAAAGACTCTTATTTAAATATAGATTTTTATTGTCTCCTCACAATTTGAAAAGAAAGTCATAAATAATGTATATTACTCAGGCCCTGATTTTAACAAAATCAATATAATGTCCTGGCTGTAATAAAAAGGGAGTGATTCATAATAAAATAATATGTCTTTAAATATGTAATGCTCACTAGGTCAACACTGAAGGCAAAATGATCAAGTCAGATTCTTGCAAATATATGTAAGATCACCAAAAATCCAGAACTAAAAGTATGGATTGATAGAATGATGTTGCCATTTGGTAATTGAAGACCTAAGTGATATTTGGAAATGGTGAACAACCCTTGGAAACGTTCAGAATAAATAAAATATAATCTTTATTTACTGTTTTTATTACATTTTTTAAAAAAAGTGAAGTATATAGAAGTACTTTCCTTTACGTGTATTACAAAGTTAGGCCTTTGGTTCAAATAATTACAAATAATATAAAATTTGTATTACTGTACAATGATATGCAGGACTTCTAGCTTAAGATTGTGACTATCTTACAGGTACCATTTTGAAATAATAATCAGAAGATTTAAAGAGTAATAGATATGGGGGACCAGTAGTTAGCATAATGGCTATGTCGCTGGACTCCTATGTAGTCTACTACGGTTTGAGTCCCAGACCCCGTGGTTTAAACTCACGCCAAGCATATGTGCATGCGTGCCCAAGATCCCAAGAGGAGAATGAAGGAGAAGGGATTGTGGTGTGGCCATCCCCGCCAGAGGATGATTTCTCACTTTCTTTCTCTCTGTCTCTTTCTTTCTGGTGAGCGCATGCGCCCTATAGCAAAAACCTCTCCAAAAAAAAAAAAAAAAAAAAAAAATGATAGATATGTGATGTAATGATCAATGAGTACGTTTTTTCAACAGATTTCTGGGCAATAGAAAAGCACAGGACACACACTGACTAACAAAACAGAACAGAAAATAATGCAAACTGGGAGAGCTGTGGGGGACTACAGCTGAACAGTAAGTGGGTGCCCTGTTGTCTGTTATATTCCAGGAATGTTCAGGACTAGAAATGCTAGCTAATGTGGAGGCAGGAAAGATATGGCAAATGGAAACCTTGACAAATGATGGCATACCCCCATCCACAAGTTCACCTTGCATGCACACTGCCTAGAATTGATCATGTAGCAAACTGCCACACAAATAATGAGGTGTTTTTAAGATTGAGAATCCTCCAAGAAAAGAAGTTCTCATCTGAAGGACTGAGGAGAGTAGAATTATGGCTAGTCATCTAATCTGTTTTCCTATGCGAAGCTTGCCTATTGACGAACTCTGTCCATGTGTACAGACATTAGTCCCTCCAGTATTAACAAATAAGAATCATCAAACATTTGCAGCCTAAAAAGGAGAAACCAACCAAGTTTAAAAAAAAAAAAAAAAAAAGAAAAAAAAAAAAAATCTGGGCAAAACAAATAA
>NW_006159458.1:7273536-7278730 GCF_000334495.1 Tupaia belangeri chinensis | reverse complement strand
AAATTTCTGGACCAAAAAGAGGAAAACCAACAAAATTAAAAAAAAAAAAAAAAAAAGGAAAGAAAAAAAAAGTCTGGGAAAAACAGATAATTTAGGGAAGAGAAATATATTTTATACTCTCAAATTAGCATCTTCACAGAGGCTTGAAAAGAATTCAAAATAAATTTAAAGAAAATTCTGAAACGACAAAATTCTATGAAAAATTGGGTATAAAAAGGAAGAAACTGGGCTGTTTCTGTAGTGTTAGCAGTAACGTGCTGCTCAAGAGAAGCCAGATCCAATGAAAATCCAAGATTTGAATGTCTGGGTAAATCAGCCTGAAAACATGCTGGGCATATATGAGTCCCCAAGATTTGATGGGCTGTAGGACTAGAGGAAGGGGTTCACAGTGTGACCAGACCTGGTGGAAGGTGTTCTTCTCTCTCACATGCATACACGTGTGTTCTATCATGAATAAAGAAAAACTTAAAAAAAAATAAAGAAGGAAGAAAAAGAAAGTAGGGCCTGCATTGCTAAAATGCTGTGCTACACAAATGGGACCACAGGGGTGGCCCAGTGATTGGACCTAGAGGCTGCGTGTGGTGATGCAATCCCAGCTGGGGGCTGAGGCAAGAAGAGTCAAAACATAGCAGGACTTTGCCTTAAATAAATAAATAAAAGTAAAAGAAGAAAGTATACTTAAAAATTAAAAGTAGGCGGAATTAATTTATTTTTCTAATTTTCAAGATTAGTTTGGAGATTGAAATGAAAAGAAAGCTAGATAGAATATATAAGAGAAAAGCTATAAAGGATCAATACAAAAAGGTTGCTATCCAAAAAGAGAGAAAAGAGGGGAAAAAAAGTGCTATAAATTAAAATATATTAATTCAATGTGGAAGGTATTGCTCTTTATTGTTTTAGTCTGTTTATTGCCAATAACAGCAATAACTGGGTAATTTATAAAGAACATAGGTCTAGTCAGATTATGGTTTTATAAGTTCATAGTCAAGGAGCTATGTCTAGTGAGAGTCTTCTTGCTAGTGGAAGTCTTCCCTTGCAGAATTCCAAGGTAGTATAGGACACCACAAGGTGATCGTCTTATTCCCTCCTTAAAACCCACCAGGTGGGGTCAGCAGGCAGCATGGTGTTTAAGGCTCTGAACTTTCAAAAGCTCCTCAACCCTGGTTCAAGTCTCTGACTCAGAGGTTTGAAAATCATGCTGGGCACATGTGCATGCCTAACCAAAATCCCAGGATAAGAATGGAGGAGAAGGGGTGGTAGTGTGGCCATCCCCCCAGAGGATGATTTCTCACTTTTCCTCTCCCTGTCTCTCTCTGTTTCTCTGTGCTGAGTGTACATGCCCCATAACAAAAACCAAAAAAATAAAAAGAAAAGGCTAAAATAAAACCCACCAGGATTCAATCATGGATGATCCACCCTGATGGCTTTTACCCTAATCACCTCCTCAAAGCCACACCTCCTATAGTCAGATTAAGAGTTCACCCTCTAAATCCCATCATAGCCAAATGTCATCATATGAATTGTGGAGAACACAAACTAGAGGAGTACTCTTAAAAAAAAGACATGCGGGACCAGCAGTTGGTGCAATGGCTACGTCGCTGGACTCCCATGTAGTCAACCACAGTTTGAGCCCTGGACCCAGTGGCTTAAACTCATGCCGGGTGCATGTATATGTGTGCGCCCAAGATCCCAAGAGGAGAATGAAGGAGAAGGGATTGTGACATGGCCATCCCCTCTGGGGGATGATTTCTCGCTATCTGTCTCTCTGTCTCTTTCTGTCTTTCTGGCAAATGCATGTGCCCTATAGCAAAAACCTCTCCAAAAAAAAACCCCCCCAAAAAAAAAAAAAAAAGAAGACACGCAGATTAGGGTCCTAGTCTTACAGGTCAAAAAGTAAAATAAGGGACAAGTAGTTAGCATAATGGCTATGTCACAGAACTCCCATGTAGCCGACCACGGTTCGAGTCCCAGACCCAGTGGCTTAAACTCACACCGGGCACATGTGCATGCGTTCTCAAGATCCTGAGAATGCGTTCTCAAGATCCTGAGAGGATAATGGAGGAGAAGAGACTGTGGGATGGCCATCCCCCTGGGGGCCATCCCCCTGGGGGGGTGATTTCTTGCTTTCTGTCTCTCTGTCTCTCTCTGTCTTTTTAGTGAGTGCACGTACCCTGTGGCAAAAACCTCTCCAAAAATAAATAAATAAATAAATAAAAATTAAAATAAAAACAAAGCAAACTATCAATTAGAAGAACTACTGCTACTGAAGTAAAGATACATCCTTATACGTTTCTGAAAAACTGTGATGATTATCAACTTGGGATTTTACAGTCCAAATATGTCAGTGTTTAAGCAGAACAAGATCACTTTTTAAAAGGCTTCTTTCTTTCATGAGAGAGAAAAACAGAGTGAAAGATAGAGAAAGATATGCACCCTCAATGAGATCTGATTTGGCAATTCACCACCCTCCCCAATCCCGCTTTCCTCAGCCAGTTGGTATCATCATATCCCACAAACAGAACTCCAACCTTTCATATGGCTTCCAGCACTTCAGAGCCACCATTTACCAATGCAGGTGGGCACCAAATAATTTCTGACCTATTAGAACTCAGATTTTCCTTGCTATACAAATTTTCTTAGTAGGTTACTTAAAGATGCCCCCCAGCAAGTTTTATAGCAAGTTTAAAAATCCTTCGGAATAGAACATCAGAAAAGAAATTCAGAAAATGAGAGTCTCTTGGAGGCGGGATCTTGGGCACGCACGCACACGCGCCCAGCGTGAGTTTTAAGCCACCGGGTCCGGGACACGAACCGCTGTCGACTACGTGGGAGTCCAGCGACATAGCCATTACGCTAACTGCTGGTTCCCACCCCCCAGCAAGTTTTATAGCAAGTTTAAAAATCCTTCGGAATAGAACATCAGAAAAGAAATTCAGAAAATGAGAGTCTCTTGGAGGATGAAAAAACCAACCCCAAGGGTGGAGGAGGCACATTTACTAAAATAAATGTTAATCCAGAGAGTTTAAAGAGATTGAAATATTCAAAATAAATTCAAAAAAATTGAAAAGAAGGTAATTAGAAATATAATCTTGTAAAACAATGAGTTGCTCAAAAAGGACATGGACATGGTATCCAACCTTGCTTGTTGGATACACAGAGAAAAATTTCATAGTTGAAATAGTGCAAATATTGTTTATTACTCTAAACATCTAGAACCAACATATCAATAAATAATAGGAGATTCAATTATGTATCCAGAACACCATTATATTTTTAGAACAGAATGCAAATATTATTGCATTCTACATTGTTAATCAAAAGAATGGATGATAAAATTGGGAAGGGGGAGAATGGAAAAAGCCAAAGGAAAGAAGGAAGATTCTAAAATCTTACAGTAAAATGGAATATCAAGAAATATAGCTAAAAGCAACATTAAAGTCATAAGTAGATCTATACATTTAAAAGATAACAATAGAAAAGCATAGTAGAGTAATATAATCATATCAAAGGATGGGAAAAAGAAGGAAATAAAATGCTCAAAGTCAGCTCAATCTTTTTCTATCGAAGCAGAAAATGCCTAAAATGCCTAAATTTGGGAATTTAAGAAACTGTGGCATATACATAATATTTGCAGCAGAGATCTGTAACATACATTTGGCATGAACTCCACTGACAGTCTGGTAAAGCCTATGGAACTGTTCTCAAAATAATATTTTAAACGAATAAAATCAAGTAGAGTACACCGAAATACAAAGGAAATCAATTATATAGAAACAAAATCATTAAATGTGTGATACAGCAATAAGGACATATTTATGAATACATTCAATGAAAAGCTCTAACTTGAAGTAGAGATGAGAATAAATATTTGGAGACAGATTTTTGCAACAACTAAAAGGTTTCTGAAAATCTTTCTCATCGCTCTCTTATACTATGACACTGCTGATACTACTACTGCCGATTATTGCCTATGCTAGATTTTAATTTAAAGATTAATAAAAATAAAGCTGTAACTCTTTTTTTTCTCTGAAGAGCTTCCTAAATCTGTTCATTTTAATGTAGTAATATCTTCAACTGGACTAATATACAGTGTCTTCATGCTGGGAAAATTCATTTTGTATACTGTAATGATATACAGTGATTGAATGTATAAAAGTAAATAATAATAAATTTTAAAAAGAATATCTGATTTAGATATATGGAGAAGAAAGCACTGTAAGGAATTTTTAAAAATGTTTATCTTAAGGAAAAACCACAGGGTTTATGGATGTGGTAAAACACTGCTGCTGTATGATATTTGATTTTTAAATCACATGTATGTATTATTTTGATAATAACATTTAAAATTCTTCACTTAAAATTCAGAAATAGAGAACCAGACAGTGGTACAGCAGTGAAGTCCGATGCTCTGCAGGGCTGACCCGTATGAGGAAGTGTCGAGTTTGTGTCCAGAGTCTGCCCTAAGTGTGCTGGGTTCATCCATGACCATGGTTCGAGGCTGGCTGAGGCTAGATCAAGACATCCAGACCCTGCTGGGCACTCTCTCTCTGTCTCTGTCTCTCTTTCTCTGCCTCTCTTGCTCATAGAAGAAAGAAACTCAAAAAAAAAAATGTAAATGGGAGACAAATAGATGGTGTAATGATTATGTCACTTGACTCCCATGTAGTCAGCTGTAGTTTGAGTCCCAGACCTAGTGGCTTAAAACTCACCCTGGGTGCATGTGCATGTATGCCCAAGATCTCGAGAGGAGACTGGAGAAGATTTGGGGAAGATTTCTCATTTTCTGTCTCTTTATCTCTTCGGCAAGCACATGCCCTATAGCAAAAATCTCTCAAATCTCTCTCAAAAAAAATTGTAAATGGGCATATATAATGCAATGGTAATGTATATATGACTGTGTGTATGTATGTATATAATGTATGATATATAATATAAAATTCTATACCCTCTATTTCTCAGACCTGATTTAAATGATCTAAAAAGCATTAAGTTCCTAGGCCCTACTTACCTTGGAATTATCAATACGCAGTTCTCAATAACCCAATCGCACACAAAAAACTATCAAAGGTCAATAAACATCACAATAATACCAAAATGATAAGATGAGATTATGTGGCATGATCATACTTCTTTAAAAAAAAAACATAGGAAATCTCTATTCATCACTAATTGTAATTATTCAATTGTCAGCAGG
>NW_006159458.1:7253793-7273518 GCF_000334495.1 Tupaia belangeri chinensis | reverse complement strand
AGCAGGAAAATCCATCTGCAGATGAAAGCAGACATGAGAGTCTTAGTCAAACATGAAAAAGCATCAGGTAAAATAGAATCTATTGACCTCTGTTATTCCTTAATCAAGGCATCTATAGTGTCAAGGAGAATAACATAACAGAATATACTAACACTAGCATAGGGTTATTTTAAACAGGCATTTGGCAGATGATATGAGAATGACTTTAAATTACACAAATGAGTTGCTATCAATACTGGCAATAGCTGAGATTATGTATGTGAATAGTCTCTGGAAACTGAAAAGACAGGTATTAGAAAATACTGAATAGTTCTGGTCTTCCTCATAAAATGTATTTATATGTCTTCAGACGTATCCCTTCACTTTTCTGGACCTGCTTCTTCCTGCAAAAATTGAGGGATTGTTTTGTGATATTTGGTCACCTGCAATATTAAAAATTCTGATTTTAACCTATGATTCTAATTTTACTTGATACTTTGTAATTAGCACTAGACACTAAAAGAGCATTAGGTTATTTAAACTAAATATTCACTCAGGAACAGTTAAGAGAAACTATCTACGGATGATTAATGATCCACATAAGGGAGCTAATCTTCCTTAATCTGCAGAGTGAACAAAACTTAGTGTTTCTCATTTTATAAAAAAAAAAAAAAAAAAGAAAACTTCTTGCATCATTAGGACTATTCACCATCTTTTTTAAAAAAGAATTATTTATTTATTTAATTCCATTTTGTTATTATTATTTCTTTAGTTTGACCAGAGAGATAGAGAGAAAGGAAAAGGAAAAAAGCAAGCCTCCAGGTTCAGGACTCACATCGCAGTCAACCATGTGGCAATCCAGCTTCTTTAACCACCATGTTACCTGCTGGCCTCACCATCAAGCATGTTAAGAAATCATTTAAAAAGTGCACTGGGACTAGCAGGTGGCATGGTGGGTAAAGTGCTAGACTCCCACATCGCTGCCTATGGTTCAAGTCCTGAACCTGGCAACTTGCTTTCTCACTTTCCCTCTCTTTCTCTGTCTCTTTCTGGTGAGCACACATGCCTTGTAACAAATTAAAATAATAATGATAACAACAAAAAATAAACTAAACTTTTAAAAAAGAAGGGCATGATATTGGGTGTGCTGTAAACATGATCAGCTGATTCAGGCTAGAGATTGCATTTTATTTCTCATATTCTATAAAATGAATGCAGATTCTTAAAAGTGTCTCTGACTTTGGCAAGAATCACAGTTTAAATGTAATTATGTATAAAGTACTTCGAACAATATATATTTTAAGTACTATAATATATAAAGTACTTCAAACAATCTATTCTATTTAATTTATCCTAATTTTACACTGAAATAGGTAATAAGATATTAGAAAACATTAACAGTACATATATTGTCTTCAGTCATGAACAATTATTCCATTGAGTTGAAAAGATCTATTACTTTTTTTTTTCATTTTAATGTGTTATGAAAGAAAAATACACAGAGAAAAAGTATACATTTCAATATCTGTAACAATAAAACATACCTGTGAAACCCTACACCCAGTTCAAGAAATAAGGAATTACTAGCACTCTAAAAGGTGCTCTCTTTTATGCCTTTTTAGGGTAACCACTATCTCTACAGTACAAACAGCACACCTCAGCTTCGCCAATCATCGTAGGGGAGAACTTCAAAAAGTTCATGAAAAGTGCAATTAAAGTACCAGTTTATGTTGGTACAAAAATTGGAAATGTATGCATTTCTTTCACAACATGCATGTCTGTGAAATTTTTGAAGAATCATCATTACTTATATAAGTGAAATCATATGGTATATACCATTTTGTGTTTGGTTCTTGTGTTCAGCATTGAGCTATGAAATTCATAAATAGTTGTACGCAGATGTAGATTACACATTTTCACTGCTGTATAGTGCTCCTTTTTTTTTTTTTTTCTTTTTGGCTATTTGGTGAGTTCACTTACCAGAGGGAGACACAGAAGGAAAGAGAGAGAGAGAAAGAACGCTCCAGTGGAGATAACCATGCTGCAAACCCTTCTCCTCCAATTTCCTCTCAGGATTTTGGGCACCCACATGCACACACCTGGCATCTTCTTAAAGTCACTGGGTCTTGAACCACACAGTCAACTGGGATCCAGTCACCTTAACCACTACCATGCTACCTGGATGGTTCTATAGTGTTTTATCTTAAGAATAAAGCAAAATTCACTTATGCATTCTATATTTTTGGGGCATTGAGATAGTTTATTGTTTGGGACTATATGTATGGTGACACTCCAGACGTTCTAGCACATGTATTTGTGAAACATATGTAAGCAGCGTATTGGGTATATACTCCGAAGTGGAACTGCATCACAGGTATGTATTCATACATTTGACTTAGTAGATACTGCTAACCAGTTTCCGAAGTAGTTATAACAATTCTCATTCTCATTGGTAGTATAGGAAAAGTTCTAGTTTGTCCATATCCTCACCTACTTTATGTATTTTCTGTTTAAAACCCTCTCTACTTTTGGAGTCAGCAGGGGGCATAGTGGCTAAGGCATTGATTCCCAAATGGCTGACCATGGTTAGAGTTCTGGACCTGGAGGTTTGAAAATCACACTGGGCATGTGTGCCCAAATTCCCAGTAGGATAATAGAGGAAAAGGGATTGCAGCATAGCCACCCTCCTGGTGGGTAATTTCTTATTTTCCTCAGTCTGTCTCTCTCTGGTGAACACGTGGACCCTATGACAAAACAAAAACAAAAACAAACAAACAAAAAAACTAAACAAAACAAAGCCTACTACTTTTTATTCAGTAAATATCCATTGAGTTTTTACTAAATGTTAGCCACTTCATACTGTTTATCTTTTTAAATACCACCAAGTGATAAAGATCCAGACAATGAAATGTTTTATTATTGAAAATACATTTTCAAAATACTATTTCAGAACTACCCAACTCTCTTCCACCTAAACAAAATAAAGCAAAATGACTTTATTTAGAACAGAAAAAGGTTATCACTACGTCCTATGATATGGTCTTCAGGAATAGAGAGTTTAACATCCCTTCTCTTAGGTGATATCTTATATATTGAGTTATTAGTGATCTTAAAACTAAATAGACACTATATCTAATTGAAGTAGTGAGAACGCAATACATCGGTAACTTTACCTTGTAGTGGAGAGTTGAGATGTATGATCTAAGGACCTGCTCTGCCTCAGAGTTATGTTCTGTTTAGTCTTTCTTTTTTAAGAATTGTTTATTTATTTAATTCCATATGTTATTATTATGTCTAATTTGACCAGACAGAGACAGAGAGAGAAAGAAAGGGAAAGCAAGAAAACGAGCCACCAGGTCCAGGACTCAAACTGTGGCTGGGCCTGTGGGAATCCAGAACTTTTACCCACCACATCTCCTGCTGGCCCCCGCTCTGTTTAGACGTAAATGGTTTCCCCACCCCACCCTCACCTTTTATGTTGATAAACCTTTAAAAAGCAGAAAATTAAACAGCCAGACTTCTGACTTGTGTTGATAAGTAAGACTATGAAACAATGAACTCAAAACATGAGAAAAATGAACAGCCTCCTTTGTTTGAAGCCAGCGCTCTTCAGACTCTCATGGCCCCTATTATCTCTAACCTGAGGTCTGGGATCAGAGCAGAACTGAGCACTAACTAGGCAAATGTGGAGAGAGTTAAATTCTTACTCTAAGCCAGATTCAGTCATTGCATCATCTTCTCGCTCTGGGGCTTAGGAATTTATAAAACAGTTACTTCATTTTGTGACATCAACATTTAAAGCAAGCCATTAGGGCCTCAGAGTTTGAGAAAAGGGCTCCAGACCTTGTACACAATTTTTTACAGTAACGACTGACAACAGCAAACACAGATCCATGAACGTATCATTAACTCAGAAAAGGATCTACAGACTAGGTGGGACACAGGCACTGGAGCTCTGAGTGTCTTCCTCTGATGCAAGTTCTCCTTTCACTTTTTCTTTCTTTTCTTTTTTTTTTTTTTTAAATTTGCTACAGGGCACATGTACTTGTTGAAAACAAAGAGAGAGAGAAGAGAGAGAGAGAGAACCCCAGCCAAGCCACAATCCCTTCTCCATACTCCTCTTGGGGTTTGGGGCATATAAGCACACACCCAGTGTGTTTCTCAAGCTGCTGGGTATAGGGCCTGAACTATGCAGTCAACCATGTGGGATCAAGCTGTCCTAACCACCACATCACCTGGATGGACCATTCTCTTCTCTTTTAAGAGTTATACAACAGGGGCATCAGAAGTGTCTGCACAAGATCACAGTCAGGTTCATTAAGAAGGGCAAAGTGATGGGTTTATTTTATTTTATTTTTTTTTTATTTTTATGTTTTTGGAGAGGTTTTTGCTATAGGGCACGTGCGTTCACCATAAAGACAGAGAGACAGAAAGCGAGAGATCACCCCCCAGGGGAAATGGCCATGCCACAATCCCTTCTCCTCCATTCTCCTCTCGAGTCCTGGACCCGGTAGCATGCTCCCATACAGACCCAGTGTGAGTTCAAGCTACCGGGCCCAGGACTCGAACCGCAGTTGACTACATGGGAGTCCAGTGACATAGCCATTATGCCAACTGCTGGTCCCAAGAAGGGGACAAACTGCCGTAACAGATTAAAGCATATTATCACCCAAAGCTTAGTAGCCCCTTAGTAGAACATTATACTTCCTTTGAAATCTTGTCATGAAGACAAAAGTGAACTACAAGATTAGACTATTTAAATATGAGTCCTAAAAAGATGCTATGGTAGGACAAATAAAATATTAAGCTATTTAACAACATAGATGTACTTCTACTGGATATTCATTTATATTATAAGCCATTACGGTTCCTAGAACTGCTCACCGAGGTAAATTAGTACATCTTCCCTTTGTTTCCATTTCTTTCCTGAAAAATATGAAAGTTTCTTGAAAGCATTTTCTGTAAGTGAATTAGAGGTCAGCCGAACATAACTACAGAAAAAGTGTTTGAAGGACACAATGTGATGTTAACTTGAAGTAATGTGATGTTTACTTAAGGAGCTGAGAAACTGCTTTTGGGCTGCTGTGAAGCCATTAGAGACAAGTTCATTGTCAACCAAGGTCAAGGTTAAACCTAAAGCTAAAACAGATTTGACCAGTGAGTTCTAGTAAAAGCCATTACTGGAAGTGACCAGAGGAGTCACCGTCAGGTCCTCCATGGCACGTGCACCTCATGTGGCCACTCCCGGGTGTGTGGACAGGCACCCTGTTCCACGCCTTAGTGCCCGTTTCTTCCTATCTGCTATCATCCTGATGGAACTTTTTTCTTTACTTATTAAAAAGAAGTACTTGGATTTAAAAAAAGAAAGACCCTTTCTATCAATGCTAATTTAAAAAGATAGAGGTCACTAATTCAAAATAAAAGATAGCAGTACCAGTGTGCCATTATATCTCAGAAATAGTTATTTTTAAATTAGAAAAAGTTTTTGTAGGTTTTTGCTATAAGGAGCATGAACATGCTAGAGAGAGACAAAGACAAACAGAGAGAGGGAAAGTCAGAAATCATCCCCTGGGAAGATGGCCGGCCATGTGCAATCTCTTTTCCTCCATTATCCTCTCTGGATTTTGGGCATGCATGGACATACACATGGTGCAATTTCAAGCTGCCAAGTCCAGGACTTGAACTGTGGTGGGCCATGCGGGAATCCACTGCCTTAACCACCATGCCACCATTTTCCTTCCTTTTCAAAGGTCTTTTCAAAGTTATTTATGGGGAAATTTTCAGAAGAAAGCAACATCCTTTTGTGTCTTCTTCAAACCCCTTCTCATTATCAAACCTCACTAAAGAGGCCATTTTCTATTTTTCCCTTTTTTTTTAAGAGGCCATTTTCATCACCCAACTATCATGTGCTTGAAATCTGAATAACTGGAGGATTTATCTAAGAACATTAAAAGGCGGTTATAGATGAGGCAGTAAGTTCCAGAGTACATCTCAAAAGGATTACACACTACAACATACACTTTTCCTTATTTGTCTCAATTTTTGAATTTTTTAAGAATTATTTAATTGCATTTGTTATGTTTTAAAATAATTATTCACCCAATTTTATATATTATTTTTTTTTTCAATTTGACCAGTGAAAGACAGAGGGAGAAGAAAGGGAAAGTGAGAAAACAAGCCACCAGGTCTAGGACTTGAACCACAGTCACATATGCGGGAGCCCAGTGCCTTAACCACTATGCCACCTGCTGGTCTCCAATTTTCAGATTTAAGCAGGAGATGACTATAAATATTTTTGCATAAATACCATAAGGTATGTTTCAAAACAGAGAAACGGTTACAATTTTTTCTACCAAAACAAACTGTGTAGCATTACTGACCCTTAGCATTTGAAGATGCTTATTCTAAAACATCTTCCAAGCCTTGAGGACCAGGACAGTTCCCCAGCTGGGTAAGTGAGCCATTCTCACTCACTCTGCTCTTCCAGGCTAAGTTTGAATCCCACCATGAAGTAACTAACTGTTCCATCCTTCTTGTGCCAAAAGGTTGATAAATAGTGATGCTGATTTTAATAATGCAATCAAATGGCTGGTAAAATGCTTCCTCTTAGAGGGTCAGAAGGTGCTGGCGTGGCTAAGGTGCTGGACTTCCACATGGTCAACTGCGGTACAAATCCTGGACCTGGCAGCTTGCTTTCTCACTGTCTCTCTCTCTCTTCATCTCTCTGTCTCTCTCTAGTGAGTACACATGCCCCATAGCAAATTAAAAATATTTTTAATAATAAATGAAATGAAATTATTATTTTTAAAACTTCATTTTAGATAAATCTTAAAGAGTCATGTGCTCATGTTAAATATGACACGTTCATTTTTTTTAATTAAAAAAAATATACTTCTATCCTCCCTTGACCTCCCCTGCAGTCCTAGTCCACTTTGTACTCGTGCTTCTTCTCCCACATAATAATCTTCCATAATGTGCCCGCTCAGTGGCAAATCGTTCTTATTGGCTAATGTGGACTTTAAAGTAAGGCGGAAAAATTTTGCTTTGTACTTCCTGCACATAAATTTCTTAGAAACCAGAATTGCACAATACATACAACAGGTCTAACAACAGCCCCAGAACATTTGGAGTATGGTTTTTCCTGACAAAACCATTCGCTGATTAGTTCACAAAAGAGAGTGAAAAAGTCAAACTCCTGGGACACTCCAGTAATTCCTCCAGCAGGAAGAATAATCTGAAAGCACAGGCCTCGTTGAAAATAGCATACATTAAAATTACCTTCCGTTATGCAAATATTCTTGCATAAATCACTTGTGGAATAAGACCAAGAGGAAGAAAGAAATAAAAGAAAAAGAAGAGGACTTTGGATGGATTTCCCAGGACTGCAACACCAGACAAATTTGGTCAAGAGTCTTTCAGTTAAATAAAAAAAAAAAGAATTAGGGTCCAGTAAGCTACATTCACCAATGGTCTCCATTGGAGACTAATGGACTAATTGGAATAAAATATTTCTCAAAGATAGCCACCATCCTTAATAAATCTAAAAGGGGTTATTCAGCCTTTATTATAATTCAGTCATTCAGCATATAAGGAATGAAGAATAACCATAAATACATGATGGCAGTATTTCTGACACATACTCAGATACACTCATGTGTAAAACAGGGTTTTGTTTCTCTCCAGCTTCCATTCTGAATAATGTAATGATATCATAGACCTTCTCCAACTCTAAGCACAAAGAGAATCTCTGTGAAAGTAAGAGGAGAGAGATTTTCTGATGATTATAAATATAGCAATTTTTTCTAAAAAAGAGAAGAATGAATTACATTAAAATTAGACTGACTTTTCATCCTGGGTCAAAATACACAGAATCCCATATTTTTAATGCAAATACAGTTCCCCATTGTAAAATGTCTTTTTTTTTTATAGATTTATGATATAAGGCCAAAGTTTCCCAAAAGGAGAAATCTCAGACCAATTTCATGAAGCATGTGAAGACCTAGAAAACACAAAACACAGCCCCCATCAGGAAATAGTAGCTGAGGGCTTATTCTTCTATTCCTTTCTTAATCTCCTCCTCCCCTTGCCTGTATCTCAGTCACTCCTACCCAAAACCCCTTTTCCTTTTCCATCTTTTTTTCTTTTCTTTATAAATAGCATGAGGTATAAAACAGTTATTCAGTCAATCAGCAAATAGTCATTGAGTACCTATGATATTTGTAGCCATTCAAATATCAACAGCTTGGGGCTTGAAGGTGGCGAGTTGGTTAAAGGCACTGGATTTTTACACGGCCAACCGTAGTTCAAGTCCCAGACCTGGTGACTTTCTCTCTCTTTCTGTCCTTCTCTGGTCAAATTTAGATTAATCTTAAAAGATAAATAATTCTTAAAAGAAAAAAAAAAAATATCAATATCTAACCATGATATAAGACCACGCTTCTCAGTCATGACAGCCTGTTGCCCCCCTGTGTTTGTGACTCTCCCCGACCATGGTCTCTGAGTAACAATAAAAAGAAAACTCAGAGAATCTTTCTAAAAAAGATATCTACGATGGTTTAACAAACGCATTGAACTGAAAATAATATACATTTTCAGTATATATTTTAGCCTCTCCCTTTCCTTCCTTAAGCATTTAAACGAACTAATGTCTTTCATCTAAACACATTCTTTTTTTTTTTTTGAGACAGGGATTTTCGCTGTACGGTGAGCACTTGCCAGAGACAGAAAGTGAGAAATCACTCCCTGGGGGATGGCCACGCTGTAATCCCTTCTCCTCCATTTTCCTCTTAGGATTTTGGGCACACACATATACAAGACCAGTGTGAGTCCTAAGCCTCCGGGTCTGGGACTGAAATGGCTGTCAACTAAGTAGGGAGTCCGGCACAATATACTTCGCTGCTCAAGGCAAAAACCAGGAAATCATCCTTACTCTTCTCCTCACCCCTCCTAGACTCAGCCTAACTAATAATACCCTGAAGCCTAGATGATTTAATAGTTTGAAACCTGGTACTTCTCTGTCTCTCCATAACCTATTCAATCCACTAGCATCTTCTGCTTCAGAGGATAAAACAGACTACAGAAACCGTTTTCTAATGCAAATTGGAGTGTCATGCCGTAGCTAAAAATCCTATGCCTAGGTACAGGATCCCTCAAAATCTTGCCATGTGCAGGTCCCCATCTCATCATTCGGTGCTCCCTGACCGTGTGGGCTTTCTGGACTCCAGACTCCTGCTCTCCCTGGAGTCTAGCGCATCTCGCCCTCTTTTATACAAGCGTCCACACCTGGAATTCCTCCCGTTCCCACGCTCTCCCCCAAGTACAAACATCCTGCTTCAAGATTAATAATAAAATGCTTCTCAGGGATGTCTCCCTTGAAGCTCAACAAACCAGTTTTATGGTTATGGGCTTACACATGATGTAATCGCTATATATTACCAACATATTTAACATGAGATTGTATATTATAAATAAGCACAACATTTGCAAGTGAAAACCCAAAATAATAAAACAAGTTGGTCACCCATTTAGCTCATTATTTTATTAATGCCACCAGGTCCCTGACATGATATTTTTAAATTTCTATATTCCTATATTCATTCCCTAGCAACTTTTGTCCATTACACTCATTATATTCATTAAATACATTCATTTAATGAGATTACTAAATACATTTATTAAATGAGTTTACTAAATTCATTCTGTTAGTCATTTGATAAATACCTTTGGAACAAAAACTCTGCCAGTTACCATGTTAAATATTACCAGGATCCTGTGAAAGGAACACCTTTCTCTCCTGAAGCAGACAGTCTGATGGAGGAGAGATAAACAATAAGAAGAAAAAACAATTTGATAAACAATATCAAATTCTGTAACTATCGTAACCTATAAAAGAAACAAACACAGCTAAGGGTGAGACATAAAGAATACAGGATGATTTAGTTGGGGTAGCAAAAGAAAACCTTGGGAAAGCTGACATTTTAGCAGAGATCTAGGGTCGAGAAGAAGCAGATGTGGTGGTGAGCGTGGAGGAGAGGACAGTTCCACTGTGTACGCAAAGACTGATTTAGGGACTGCTTTTGATACGTTCCTCAAACTGAATGGAAATGTGATTTCAATTTTATAAGTAAAGAATAACAGCTCAAATTGAAGTTACAAAGATAAGCAAATATGCCAGACCCTAGAGGGCCTTATTGGTCATGGCAGAGAATTTGGGTTTAACTCTGACTGTAATGAAAAACTACCAGAGGGTTTAACAGAAGACTAACACAGTGTGACTATAATATGATCTGATTTCTATTTTACAGGGGCTACTTGGACTGCTATGTGGGGAACAAATTTGTGAGGGTGGGGAGAGAGGACAAGCAAAGTGATCGATTGGGAAATTATTGCTAGAGTCCAAAATGAATGAATGAATGAATGAATAAATAAGTAAATAAGATAGCAGACTAGGAAGGTGGCAATGGAGAAAGAAGAGAAGTGAAAGCTTTAAGATATAATTTGCAAATGGAAACACTGGGATTTGTTGATACATTTAAGTACAATTATGCATATTTACAAGCGTATCCAACTACTATTATTCTATACCAACAGTCAGTCATGACTTAACTTCACATTGTGATCATAATGGGTAGGGTATAATCAGTTGGATGGATGATACTAATTTAAAGCAAAGAATAATTTTAGAGAAAATATTGAAAATACATCCATAATGAAGGTTCTTTTGAAGAAATGGTAAACACCTTTTCAGTTGAATAAACCCTTAATAATCATTAGCAACATATTAAGAGCTTTAGTTTGCGTCTGTTAAAAACAAGTTCAGTACAATAGGAATATTGTTTTATGTCCATTACTAATTTTTTAAAAGGGATACTGTAGACAGTGTTACCACAACTGCATCGCCTGGCGTGCCATCTCATTCCTCATCTGATAAAATCACCCCTTCTTTAGTGAGGGAGTGTCTCTCCTTGTACCTGTGGGAGTGAATATGATCCACACCTGGCTCTGACGACTACTGGCCCTACAGACTCGCACAGGGCTGTATGGGTATGTACCCAAATCAGGTGTTCACTAGATATTTTCAAATTGCACATACAGGGTGGCTATCCACATTTTACGTAAAATCGGGGTTATAGGCATGGAGGAAGCCTAAGCTCAGCCTGAGCCCTAAATAATAACTATGGGTACATCCAACCGGAAGACAATAAAGAAGCAGAGTAAAGAGAAGTTCCAGGGTTGGCAGGTGGTGTGGTGGTTAAGGTGCCGGACTCCCAAATGGCCAATCATGGTTGGAGTCTCGGACCTGGCAGCTTGAAAAATCACACCAAGTACATGGACACATGTGCCTAAATTCTAAAGAGGACCATGGAGGAGGAGGGAATGCAACATGGCCATCCCCCTAGGGGGTGATTTTTCACTTTCCTTCTCTTTGTCGCTCTCTGACAACCATATGTGCCCTATGGCAAAAACCTTAAAAAAATGATTCTAATATAAAACTAGTTTAAGCTACTCTGAATTGAGGTTATCTCATTAGAACTTGGAATCTAAAACTATATAAAGTATATAGGTATGTGTGTGTGTATATATATATAGGTATGTATTTTGAGAGATGTTTGCTATAGGGCATGTGTGCTTGCAAGACAGAGAAATGAAGTGAGAACCTCCCCTGGGAGTGGGTGGTGGTGGTGGTGGTGGTGGTGGTGGCCATGCTGCAATGCCTTCTCTTCCATTCTCCCCTTGGGAATCTGGGGACACATTGCACCTGGCGTGAGTTTCAAGCCACTGGGTCTGGCATTGAAACTACAGTTGAGTATGTGGAAGTCCAATGCCTTAAACACTATACCATCTGTTGGTCTCAAGGGAGATAAATTTAATAAAGAGGCTCTAAGGACATAATGAGAAAGTTTTAAAAGTTAAAGGTTAAAAAGGAGAAGAGCCAACATTAGAGTTGTAGGGCTTTGCTCATTTGTTGTATAATACAGTTCTACGTATTTATTTTTAAATAGTTCTGACAAGCTCATGGTAAGTATTCAAATTAAAAATGGAGATGTGTGTTGGTGCATATGTGTGTATATGTGTATATTTAACATATATCGGGAAGGATACTCAAATGGTTAATAGTGCTTGCCTCTGAAAAAGGCAAGAAAACAGAGGACTAGGAGTGGGAGACAGAACTATGAGATCTGTTAGAAATATAAGTAAAGGACAGGGGAGGCAGAGCTGAAATAGCACATTTGGAAGCCTGGTATAAATATATATATAGCTAATACATTCAGATCCTTTAATAAAATGATTACATTAGGTTGTTACTGAAGAAAGCTACATGTATAGGGTGAATACTGTGTGTGGCCTCTCTCTTCTGAAGGTATTTAGCTCCAATGACTAGAAAACATATTGGGTGAGAACAGAAGAAGTCAAGAATTATCTACTTATAGGTTAACAGAGAAGGCAGGTGGTATAAATTCATGTTCTATAAGGATCTCCTGTAAGTCTGACCCTGTTCTAATCTGTACTTGACTTTGAAATGTTGGGTTTTCAACTGATGCATACATGCTTCTTTTGTTTCAGTAATAGAGTTTAGTTAAGAATGTTCTGCTGGGAGGAGCAGGAAAAGAAAGACAAATGTCCAAATGTCTACTTCCCCTGATAAATGACTAGGGAAAGGCAACAAGGAGAAAAGCAACAGAAAATGTGAACCTGGGCCCTGAACGAGAACAGCAAGGATGCAGCGGAATTCCCCATGTGGACCAGTGCTGTCTCATCACCTTTTTTTTTTTTTTTTGAGAGAGATTTTTGCTATAGGGAGCATGCACTCACCTGGGAGAGAGAGAAAGGGAGACAGAAAGTGAGAAATAACCCTCCAGGGGGGATGACCACTTTGTAATCCCTTTTCCTCCATTCTCTACTTTGGACTTTGGACTTGCCAGGTCCAGGACTCAAACCATAGTCGGCTTTGTGGGAGTCCAGTGACATGACCATTATGCCATCTGTTGGTCCCTCCTCATCACTGTTTGTTGGTCCTTTCCAGGTGGACATTTCTCTTCAGCCCCCACAGCACATGAAGATTAGTGATTTCATACCTGCTGATAAATGAATGCCTGAGCATACTTACACACGCTGGTAAAGAATACATGTCTGTGTCGTGATTAAGTATTGACTGACAGCATTTACTACATGAGGTAAGTTCAGACATGCCACTTACGAATCAGCAATTCGAATTCCTTGCCCATACCCAGTAGCCCTACCCACCAGTCTAATGCTTCCTTAGTCTAAAGTAGGGTTGAAGAATTCTACATGGACAAGATCAATTAACCATGGGTTTTCTTCTGCTAGTACTTGTACCTCAAAGACTACCAAGTACATACCTTCAAACCTCATTTCTATCTCAAGTCTATCTATCTCCATACTTTAGTTACCTAGAGATCTCCCACTAGGTGATCCAAGCCACTAACATTCATCCTATCTCCAAGTGACTTGTGATTCTCCATTCCTCAAACCTGTACTGCCATCTGGTTCCCATGACCTACAGGTTAAGAGAGCCAGATTCCACATGGCTGACCATGGTTTGAATCCTAGCCCCTACATACACACACTTGTGCCTCCAATTCCCAATAGGATAGAAAAATGAAGATTGCAGAATGACCATGCCCTACTGGGGGGTACTTTCTCTCTCTCCCTCACTCAGTCTGTCAGTCTCAGGTGAATTCATGCACCCTCTGGAAATTTAAATAAATAAGTAAAGAGAGCAAGAGAGAGAAAGAATCGTTCAATTACCTAAGCTGGAAATCTCTAAACTGCCTTCAAAAACTCATCATTTAAGATTCAGCTTCAATGAGAGCTCACCTGAAATTTTTATCAGTCAGTATTCTTAGAGTTATTAGCCATTTTGATCATGTTGATAGCATTGTGTAAATATCTTTATTCTAGTATCTACAACACTGTGTACATAAAGTTTTATTTCTGTGACATTACTGGAAATTAAACTGGCTATTCCTAGGTGGCAAAAGGTACCTCTTGCACTTTTCCAAATCAAGAATATACTACTGTATTTATCAGACAGGTAAAAATTCAATTATGAACTTTAAAAAGTTTATGGAAAAACGAAAGTAACATACAAGTTTATCTTGATCCCCCCAAATTTTGAAACCCATACATAATTTTTTCATGACATGCACTTTTCCATTTTTTGAAGACTTCTTTTCTTGTTCATTGAATCAATTTATTTATACCACTTTATCCCATTTCACTAAGTACAAATAATCTATTTTATATTGAAATGCAATACTAAACTCACATTTTATGAAAACTCAGCACTAACTACATAGATTTATAATCTCACTGTAAGAATATGCAGAAGATGAAAATGTACAACAGAAGTGAATATCAGGTGGATGATTTTAGCTCTACAGCTGCTATTATTTATACTTTAGAAATTATGAACTATGTGAGTAATGACACAGAGTATAAATTCATGTGATTGCCATGTGTAGGATATGTGAGAAACAGAGAGGGAGAGAGAGTGGTACACATCTGTGTTATTAAAGCAGTGTCTATGTTTAAAACAAGTATTTTCAGACTTCATAAACTTGTTGGGTACAAATCCGTTACCTCCATATTTTGTCTACATTGACTGGATTTTCCACATTTTTTTCCCTTTTTTCCCCTCTCATGTTAGAAGCTAATTCAGATTTAGGTTGTTTCAGCTCAGGGAGCATGACACATCCTTGTTATCATCTCGTTGATGATTTGAGAAAAATTGTGTTTGTTCTGCCATCCCATTAAATTCCCATTCAAGGCTTTCGACAACACCCAGTGTTAAGCAAAAAGTAGGGGGGGAAATGTTCAATTCAATTACATTCTATCAGCATGTATGGATCATGCATAGACCAAGTAGTCTCCTGTAGGCCCAGATACAGAAATGATATCGATTCAAACAGCCATTATCAAGTAGCCCTTAATTAAGTACTGGGTCATCAGAAGAGTCATGACATATTTTTCTGTTTTTCTTTTTCTTTTAGAGAGATTTTTGCTACAGGGCATGTGTGATCACTGGAGGGACCGAGAGACAGAAAGCGATAAATCATGCCCTGCAGGGATGACCTGACCACGATCCTTCTCTTCCATTTTCCTCTTGGGATTTTGAGCATGCACACACATGTGCCTGGTATGAGTTTAAGCTACCAGGTCCAAGACTCGAACCATAGTTGACTTCATGGGAATCCAGTGACATAACCATTATGCCATCTACGGTCCTTTTTCTGTTTTCCTATGCAAAAATGCATCATGACTTTTTTGACAATTCTCAAAATGTAAACGTTCAGAATAAAATTGTTTTAACTTCCTGTTCTTACCATGTATACGAAGTGTGCAATTGGTAAGTAAATCCTACAGCTACAGAGCAAAGTTTTCCGACAGGATAACCAAATTTTTTAAGGTTTAATGCCTTCTACAAAAACAAAGATTTCTTAGTAGTGTTTTAGAAAAACAAATGTATGTATGATTTTTTCTTCTTTTGTTCATCTCAACTTCTCATGTCATGTTCTGAAAGTTACTATGAGACTAAATGTCGATCTGTGCTCAAGTGAAGTAGGAAAACAGGGGAACAGCACAAAGGTTCTTACAATTAAATTACTCCCTGAAGAAGGAAACTATATTAGAAAGATTCACATATTTGGGCCAGAATTTTAAGAAGCAGCTCTAAGAAACCAAATTTACACAGAAATTAGTCATAAAGAGAGCATGTGTTTTACAAATGCCCTCAAACATAAACACCGATTCTAAATATTTGAATTCTAATTTGAAAATCAAACAAGCAAACAGAAAACCACCAATAGAATCACAAACAAATGGGATCAGCAGTTGGCATAATGGCTATGTCACTGGACTCCCATGTAGTCAACCACAGTTCAAGTCCCAGACTCGGTGGCTTAAATTCATGCTGGGTGCATGTGAGAGCATGCCCAAGATCCTGAGAGGAGAATGGAAGAGAAGGTATTGGGGCATGGCCATCCCCCTGGGGGGTGATTTCTTGCTTTCTGTCTCTCCTTCTCTCTCTGTCTTTCTGGGGGGAGGGCCTAGGCCCCATAGCAAAAAACCCTCAAAAAAAAAAAAAAAAAAAAGAATCACAAGCAAATGATGATTAAAAAAGTTACAGAATTCATAAACTAAAATTTTAATTTTAAGAATTATTTAATTTTAAAATTCATTAAAATAATTTTAATAATTGTTTATTTTTATTTTGAATTTGCTATAGGGCATATGTGCTCACCAGAGAGAGACAGATAAATAGACAGACAGACAGAGGGAAAGTGAGAAAGCAAGCTAGCAGGCCTTAGTTGGCTATGTGGGAGTCCAGTGGCCCCCCCCCCGCCACCTGCTGGTCCCTTATTATTATCTTTTAATTTGACCAGAGAGAAAGTGAAAAAGTTAGCCACCAGGCCCAGGATTTGAACAGCAGTCAGCTATGTGGGAGTCCAGTGCCTTAGTCACCACACCACCTGCCAGCCCCCATAAACTTAATTTTAAATCCTAACATTCTTAATTATAGAGTAAGACATATTAAAGGTGAGGAGAGGGGGAAAAGAAATGCTAGGCTGTGGAAGAGCTTGACACATAGGCACTAGTACTCCTGGACTGCCCGCAGTAGTGGAAGTCCCTGCATGGAGACCCAGATCCTTTAAGTGAAAAATCAGATTGACCACAGCATTGTGTCATCCTGGAAGACCAGGTGATATACCGTCCAACACTGCAATACAAAGTGAAAATATGAAATATAGGTTGGCATAATGGCTTCCTACTCTGCTTTAATAAGAAGGAAAATCAGCTGCAGAAATGCAGAGTTACTGAGGAGATTCTGGGTCTTGCTACTGTGAGCAAGTAGATCACTCAGTACACTCATTCCCTGGAGAAAGAGTCAGGGGAACAGCTTGAAAAAGTCATGAAAGCAAGTCTGGAGTAGTTTCCTTTCATCCAGGGTAATTGTTTTATGAACTGTGCTCCTGGCCCAGGTACCTTACCTAGATGTCAAAATAATCTGGATGGTCCTCTACATTTAAGAAAGAGAAAGAGATGACTACAGTGTGAAATCAGAGGGGGTGAGGAACTGCCTTCCCCTTTTAAGAGCAGCATCAATTAAACCCAGGGGAGGCGGGTACAGTTTACTAGTTAATTAGTCCGGGGATGTGGTTCTTTCATGTGTAATTCAGAACAGGAACACCTGGTGTGCAGCTCTTCAAAGCACAAGGGGAGAGCGGAGAAGCCAAACAATGCAAGAGAGGTCACATCAGAAAGCAACAGCACAGGAACAAAAACTGTTTCTATGTGACCTTCACCCTGCTGTAAATAAAATGAGATTCCCGAGGGCCCCTTCCCCCACTGGTCCAGAGAGAACAAACAGCTCCTGGCCCTCTTGGGGAGTTCTAAAAAGACATGGTGTTAACTAATTGTTTTATAACCCAATTAAAAAGAAAACAGCGAGCCAGAGAAATGCAAATAGGGATATAATGATTATAATCACATTCTGATATACAGCACACACCAAAAATATTGGCATGCTCTCATTCTTTGTGTGACCAGAGCTGCCCAGGTAACATTCAACAAAATTAGGAAGGGAGGCTTCTACTTTAGGGCAATGATCTTACTCTATTGAATCAGAAATTGAGCAGTTTGCTAATGGAACACCTCTGGTTGTGAATTCTAAAATGGTGAGGTAATTTTTTTTTTTTTTTAGTTGTTGCTTCTAAACATTCTGTTGTAGACAGGTTGATAAATGCAAGTGAAGAAACACAGAAGTTTCAGCCGAGCCCAACAATACATGCTTTCGGCTGTAGTGTCCATTTAGAGAAAGGATCATAAAGGTTGGGAGGTTGTATTAGTGGGTGCACTCGGAAGGAATGAGGGAGCATGTCTACTGGAATGGATGGAATGTGGTACCTTTGAAAAGCCACTACCCTGAGAAACCCGACAGCAAATGCTGTGTCTGAGGACATCGTGAAAAAGCCCTGATTTTAAAGACTGCAAGTTTAGAAGAAAAGGCTTAACAATGTCTAGCTTGTCTAGCTTTGATTATACTTGTTTCTGCTATAGGGAAAATTTTAATAAAGACAGTCTCACATCTCCTTTTTCATGTGTGTGTTGTTATGTGTGCTTATTAATAACACACACTCACACACACACACACATCCATAAACCAAAGACTTTTGAGAGATAGGGAGGTGGACAAGAAAGTGAAATTGTGAAAATGTTCTTAGCACATCTCCACAGCTCTCTATATTAAGAATGAACAATGAGCCAGAGATGGAAGAACTGAATAAAAACACAGAATTATCTGGTGGTGTAAGGAGAAAAAGCCACCCGAAGGAAAAGTAAAAATAAGTGTAGACAATTTACTTGTGACTGCCATGTACATGAAGATTAACTTTTTCTTTCTTCTCTCTTTTTCTCTTATGAAATGTTTGCAATAGGGCGTGTGCACTAGTCAGTGAGATAAAAAGTGAGAAATCCCACACAAGGTTATGGCGACACTACAATCCCTTCTCCTCCAACCTCCTCCTGGGATCTTAGTCAAGCATACATGCCTTGGCATGGGGACTCGAACCATGGTCTTCTATCAGGGAATCCAGTGATGTAATGGATATGTCAACTGCTGGTTCCAAAGATTCACTTTTAAACATTGAGCACAAGGAGAAGAATATTCTCTAAACCATTCAAAAGTCATAGTTTCATGATCTAGCTATTTTAATAATAACCCACATGGGTCAACATGTGACATGATGGTTAAGGTGCTGGATTCCCACATGACCCACCACAATTAGCGTCCTGGACATGGTAGCTTGGAAATCATGCCAGGCACGTGTGTATGTGTGCCCAAAATCCCAGGGAGAGAATGGAGAAGGGATTGCAGTTTGGTCAGCTCCCCTGGGGAGGTGATTTCTCACTTTCCCTCTCATTGTCTCTCTCCTGTGAGAGCACACATCCTGTGGAGGGGGTGGGGGGTGTATCTGTCCTAGGCTGAAAGAATGGAAATCAGCTCTGACAGAAAAGAAAAACAGCCTTGCCACGAATCAGTCTAGGAGGACACACAAAAAAAGCCAAATGCAAAAAGAGCCCAGAAACTAGTTTCTCTCATGGCCAGGCAGTAGTTGTGAAATGCAAGGACACCCTCACTTTTACCAACAGCACTTCAGACCTGCTTTGATATTTTACTTGCCCAAACGATGAGAGTTAATTCCCATTTCTAATCCTACTGCAGAAACAGCAACCAATTCAAAACTGACTCCTTCCCTTAGACCCTGCAGGGAATCCTTCAGCAGAAAAGGAACCTCAAAAAAGTTGCTCTCTCTTCACTTTTCAAGAGAGTTCCGTGGTTCCTTGGAATTCCCTCTCTCAAGACAAGTCAATAAATCTGATTTTGTCAGACTGCAGTCTTGTTCTTGGAGGTCTTTGTAATCAGTAAGCTTAACCACATTCAGTAAATAGTTATTAAGTATCTACTCTGTGGAATGTACTGGTGTGCTGTGAAAGATAAATGAGAATAACTAGCATTCTTTGCTTTCCTGAAGTCCTACTTCCTATCTTAGAGAGATAAGAGAGATATATAAATAATGTAAATGAATAACACAAATAATTATTACAACAGGTCAGGCATAAACAAAGTACTCCAGATATCCAGAGGACACAGGGATGTATGCAGGGAACCTGAGAGACTGAGATTTCATGAGATTGGAGGCAGACAGTCTAAGCCGGCATGAA
>NW_006159458.1:7176264-7253762 GCF_000334495.1 Tupaia belangeri chinensis | reverse complement strand
AAGAGATGAGGAAAGCCAGAAGGTCCTCAGGGAACAGCAACATGAAACACCAAGTATGGACCAGAAATCATTGAGAAGTCAGCCTAAAATATGAGACCAAAATGAACATATTCTGTTTGGAAGATGACACCGAACCCAAAAGGTTTCTGAACAACTGCATGGCTCAATCAGAACTGTGCTTTAAGATGATTTATCCTATAAGGACATGAGAGACTGGGAAGATGGAAGGCTATTTTAAATAGGCCCAGTGGGAGTTAACGAAGGTTTGGAGTAGGATGGTGAAAAGAGGAATGGAAAGGAAAGACAAATCTAAGAACAACTCCAAAAGCAAAGCTTCAGAAAATGACAACAAATAAGACACGGGAAGCAAGAGAGAGGAGTCTGAGGACTGAAGTGTGGAGTCCAGGAAACCCTCCAAGGAAGTAAGGAAATTGGGAGGGGAGACAGGCAGGGGATGAGAATTTAGAGTTGACATGCAGTCGCAGTCCAATGCACGGCAGTCCAAGTTCTCATTTTGTCTCTGCTCTACTTTTAATATCTAGCCTGGAAAGGGAGGGAGCAATGTTTTCAACTAAAGGGATGAGTGTCTCATGGTGAAAGCTGGATTTAAGTAGCACTCTCAGCCATTACTGGTTCTGTAAACTTGGCAATTATTTAACCTCTCTAATTCTGAAAGTCTTCCTTTGTGCACAGGGTGTGACAATAGCACCTATCCCATAGAGGTGCTCTGATGATTAAATTAAATCAGTGAGGAAAGGGCAGCACTTGGCTGAGAGCTGCTTCTGTTTAAGTGAGATTCAGACCCGGTGGTAGTGGGGGTGAGGTAGGAGGGCATCTCTCTGGCCCTCTCCAAGTGTACTTCACAAAGATAATTTTGCACACCTTCAAAGGAAAAGAGCTTTAACATCACATTACCATTCCAGAAAGGGCCTACGCTTCTACTTCAGATGTTGTCTTATGGTTGCTTAGGATTTTGTTTTTATTTTTATTTTACTATTATTATTAATTTTTTTGGAGAGGTTTTTGCTATAGGGTGTGTGTGCTCGGCAGAAAGACAGAGAGAGACAGAGAGACAGAAAGTGAGAAATCACCCCCCAGGGTGGATGGCCATGCCACAATAACTTCTCCATTCTCCTCTCGGGATCTTGGGCATGCACGCACATGCTCCTGGTGTGAGTTTAAGTCATCACCGGGTCCGGAACTTGAACCGCGGTCGACTACATGGGAGTTCAGCAACATAGCCATTATGCTAACTGCTGGTCCCTGTTTTTATTTTTAATAATTATTTATTTAATTTTATTATTAATGATTATTATTGAATTTGACCAGAGAGAGAGAAATAAAAAGGGAAAGCAAGTCACCAGGTCAGGACTCGAGTCGTGGTCAACCATATGAGAGTCCAGTGCCTTCACCACCTGCTGGCCTGTTTTTATTTTTTAAAGTGTATGCCAGCAGGTGGCATATAGGTTAATACACTGGATTCCATGTGACCAGCTATGCAGTTCGAGTCCCAGACCTAGCAGCTTGAGAATCAGCCTGGTGCATGTGCCTGTGTGAACAAAATCCTAAGAGAATGGAGGAGAAAGGATTGTGACATGGCCATCTACTTGGGGCATGAGTTTTCACTTTCCCTTTCTCTCTCTCTCTCTCTCTGTCTCTCTCTCGTGTACACATGCCCTATGGCAAACACTATAAAAAGAAGAAAGTGTAGGGACCAGCAGGTGGCATGGTGGTTGAGGTGCTGGACACTCCCACATGGCTGACCACAGTTCAAGTCCTGGACCTGGCGGCTTGCTTTCTCACTTTCCTCTCTCTCTCCATGTGTGTCTCTCTCTAGTTCTCTAGTCAAATTAAAATAAGTGAATGAATAAATAAAATTAAATTTAAAAAATAATTCTAAAAAAAAAATAAAAAATAAATAAAAGAAAGAAGAAAGTGCATGCTATCTATGCTGGCTCCTCAGCACTGGTAGTCATGTGGCTCAAAGGAAGCCGAACCTCATATGGCAATATTGGCGTTTGAATCCCTGGCCCAGTCAGCCTGAAACAGCTGGCATGTATTGGGGTGCCCAAGATACAATGGGCTGGGGACTGGAGGAAGGGGATTGTGGGGAAAGGAGATTGCTGTATGACCAGTCACTGTGGAGGGTGCTCATCTCTCCCTCTTCTGTCTCTCCCTTTTCTGTCTCTCTTTCTTTCATGCACTATACCCAGAATGTTTTTTAAAAGCTATCAGATATATTCAGACTGGACTTAGAATCTTTCATTTCTTATCGTATCTCAAATCAGTTGAAGTTTTAATGTCTATTACAGTATAAATTCCCTTTTAAATCTGGTCTAATTTAGAACAGATTATACTATACGTCAAAATAATCATTAATTCCTCAACAGGGCTAATAAAGGTCTGGAACTTTAAAGTATTTTGGTCTTAGAAAAACAGAAGTTTTAAAAAAATTTAATTTTTATGTATTATCACCATGATTATTATTATTTTTATTAACTTGACCAGGGAGAGACAGAAAGAGAGAGAAGGAGGGAAAGTAAGAAAGCAAGCTGCCAGGTTTGGGACTTGAACCACGGTCAGCCATGTGGGAATCCAGTACCTTAACCACCGCGCCACATGCCACTTTAAAATGAGTGCACTATTTACATTTCGGAGTGGTCTCCCAGTTTTCAAAACCCAGATTTGGTTTAGTGACATGTAGCACATGGAAAACCAGTTAATTAAACACCAAAATAGGTGTACCATTATTGGTAATTAGAGGTGGTACATGTAGTCTCTAAAATAAAATTATGGGTCTATGCTGGGCACCTTCTCTACTGATTCTGCTATACCTGGTGGAAAGGAAGTACCCCACAGGCGATGGGGGAACAGGAGTCTGGTATCAGCCTCCCTTTGCTGGGTTTTGATCTCTTTTCTAAGCTTTCTGACTTTCTTTTAGGCCTCAATACATTCACCTTGACAAACTACCATACTTAAGGTTCCCAGTTCTCAAATATCATATTCTTTTATTAAAAAATTCTATTTTAGGGGCCAGTAGGTGGTGCAGTGGTTAAGGTGCTAGATATCCACATGGCTGACCATGGTTAAAGTCCTGTATCCAGTGGCCTGTAAATCAAACTATGACATGTGTTTGGGTGACCAAAATCCAGAAAGGAGAATGAAGGAGAAGGGATTACAGTATGACCATCTCCCAAAGGGGTGCATGGTTTTTCACTTTCTCTCTGTCTCTCTCCAGTGAGTATACACGCCCTATTTCAAAAACCTAAAAAAAAAAAAAAAAAAATTAAATTTATTTTAGAGACAGGGTCTCATTATATTGTCCAGGCTGGCCCCAAACTCACAGTCCTCTTGACTCAGTCTCCTGAGTTGCTAGAACCACAGGTACATGCCACTAAGTCCAACTACAAATATATATCTTGGTCCAACATCAGAATGAGAGGGAATACATGTGAGCTGAACTACAAGGATGGGCAAAAAGACTGTAAAGTTCAAAGTGGTTGACCTTAGCCAAAATCATGATGTTCTTCGTCCCTTTGAGTAGATACAAGCAAATCCACCACCAGGCATGGAGATGCAACATCTGTGGGTGTGCGTGACCCATTGTTGGGCAGTTTGGGATGAAAGTATCCATAGCTAATAGAAGCAGCAAAGGCACAGGTACCTGATCGAATGCAGTTACCCAGTTAGAAGCCTGGCAGGACGGTATCCTCAACAAGCAAAAGGTGTCATGCTATTTTGGAGGTCACAAAAAGGTAGAACTCCCCTATATTTTAACTATAACCTCTTAGCCAAACCTTTCTTCTTAAAACAATATCAGGGTAAGTTTTAGTGTACCAGCCCAGAGAAGAGGGACATACCCTCACACCATCAGCTGTTCAGCCCCAGGATCCATAGCAGACATACAAAAACAAAAAAAGGAAATGTGCCTGCTTTTTGACAATGGGGTTTTTCTCTTGTTCATCTGCTAACACTGTCTTACACTGTAGTTTGCGTTTCTTTTGCAAGGACTATATTGATCCTGCACAGAGATGACACCACTCCCCTCCAGGCTGGCCTGTCAATCAGTGTACCATCTCTTCACATACAACATGTTCCATATTTTCTTTGCTAACATAGCCAGTGGTGTTTTGGTTTAGTTGTGCATTAAGCTAATGCTATTTTTTTTTCTGTGTGAACACTTAAATATCAAATGTAAAGAATAGGAGAGAGGCATTTATTACAGATGCATTTGTGTGTGGTGAGGGTGGATGAAGGTGGAGAAATGGGTTTGCAGGGCAGGTAAGAAAATACACATTTTTTTTATTTTAAACATATTTAGTCTTAAAAATGCAGGTCTAAATTTCTACTCTTACAAAATGATCTTCTGTTGTGAGCATATGCAGGTGAAAGAGCAGATAATAACAGGTACGCTTCAGAGCCACAAAAATTTGTCACATCAGTTTCAACTCTGTTCATCTACAGGATGACCCTGAAGATTGTCTTCCCATTTAAGAAATTGCTGTAGGATGTTCCAGCTATTGCAATTGTACGTGTCCCAGGCAACATAATAGATTATACCTCGACTCCTTAAAGAGCACCCTGATAATATGCAAGGCTAAAATGTCAGAAGCTATTAGAAACTCTCAGATGTACAATATATCTCCATCCCTGAGTTTTCCCCTTACACTGCGAAACACCAGACAACAGGCATGCAAACTGCTCAGCTGCAACTGTTCCAAGTCGAATAATTACAACTTGTCAGAAAGAATTAATTTTCCCATTTCTCATAAAGATGTGTAAAAATTACCATGTTATTATACACTGACACTCTCTGGAGGCAGACACAAAATTTAATTTTGAATTCTTTCCGCATATTAAATTAAATCCATAAATAAGAGTTTAGGCATTCACTCGGAAGCATATGTTCATTGGGAGCGAAAGCCAACACGAGCCCGGCTGTAATGGCTGTTGTAATGTTTTAATAGCTCGCTTCTTCTAAGCACCAATAAATTTACATGATCATAACAGTCGTGGGCATACAAGAAGCCCATTACTGTCTGGGCACAGGCAGCAGCGTTAACAGGATGGAAAAATGGAAAAAGGAAAAAAACTCTTAAATAAAATTAGGCAACTGCACTTGTCAGCTGCTCCATGATTGAATTTTTAATATTGTGGTCAATTGGTCAAAACAAATAATGGGATAAAATATTTTAATGTATTTAGAACCTGTTTCTGTGGTTAGCCCACAGAGTAGATTTTAGTTTGTTGGTGTATCGAAAAACGGACCGTTTCAATCTTGTTGTTTCGAACCATTTTCTTTTTAAAGACACACGTTGCCGTTTTTAATCTCGTACAGGACATGTGCTCTCTCTGTGCCCATATTTGAAACTGGAGCATTTCAAATTCAGCTCCAGGGGTGATTCTTTGTAGCCAATGGAGTCTCGCCTGAGGGAAACTGCTTGGGTGTTGGAAAGCGAGCTGTGAGGCTAGGTACTGGCAAGCCTGGTGGAGCACACCATGCTTTCCTTTGGAGACACAAATAAATACGCGTACCAGAATTAGATCCATGCCGAGAAGGAAACACCACAGTCTTCACACCACTATTAAGGTGGGGTATGTCCCCTTTCTTAAGGTCTGACTTCTGAATACACAGCTTCCTTCTTAGCTCGGATGAGCAAATTCACTCCGGTTGTGAAAACAAGATATGAAAAAAGCTACACCATTTTTCAGATTATTTAAGTGTTTTTCAAGGCCAAAGAGTCCAAAGTAATGGATGATCTTACGGTGGAGGTCAATGCTGGCCTATGGCATATCTGACTCCAGTCATAGAGATGCTGTCACTCTCTGATGGGAAGCTGTGGGGAATGGGGTGGGGTGATAGTAGAGAATTAAAGAGGAAGTGATATGCAAAAAAACAAAGAAAACATAAAAACAACTACATTTTGTTAGGAAGGATATGTGAACAGGCCAAGGATATTTCCATAAAGCATGAAGAGTGGTGTATTCTTAGAAAAGACATGTGAATTAAGAAGTAAATTTTTAAAAATTTATTTGCTGGAAAAACAGCATATGGATTTGACCATATACATATACCTATATACATAAAGGTCATATAGGTAATGCATACCCCTATGATCTCTCTTAATTAAGAAATTAATGCCACTGAAATATATTGATGTTTTAGAGTTCACTTTTGAATTCAGAAATTTCTCATTCATATTCAGATTAACATAGAAGTCAATGTTTGAGAGTTCCCTGCTTCAGACAGAAGATTAAATTTCTAACTTGCATCACAAAGATAGATAACAAATTCTTCCCCCTTTAAAATTAGAATCTGCCCAAGAATGTATTTTTTTTCACTCCCAAATAACTCTCTAATGAACTTTTGCCATTAGTGTATAGTCTTAACTAGTCTTCTTTCCCAAAACATCCACAGATGCAACTAAAACTCAAAAACAAAACAAAACCAAAAAGCTGAGGTTGCTCAATACATGATGAAGTTAGCTTTATACTTTCAATGAAAAGTATAGAAAAGCCTAGCCCATAAAAGGGAGTAATGGTTATGCCACTGGACTAGTTCATGGTCAACTACAGTTCAAGTCCTAGACCTGAAGGCTTGAAACTCACAATGGGCCTGTGTGTGTTAATGCCCAGAATACTGAGAGGAAAATGGAGAGGAGATTGTGGTGCGGCCATCCCCACTCAAGGGTGATTTCTCACTTTCTGTGTCTCTGTCTTTCTATGTCTCTCAGGTGAGCACACGTATCCTGTAACTAAAATCTCTCTGAAAAAAAAAAAAAGTATAGAAAAAACAAACTAAATAAATAAACTACAACTCCAAATACCACCTAGATAAATATCAATGAAACTACAATTACTAAAACACTCACTTGAAAAATACCACTAACCCTCAGAATTTCAGAGGTAAGGACAGAGTCTATGGATTAAGTATTTCTGGGTCAGAAATAGAAGAACAAATATTATGGAACCAGCAGATGGTGCAATGGTTACATCTCTGGACTCTCCGCATGTTCGTCCATTGTTCAAGTCCCAGACCTGGAGGCTTGAAACTCATGCCAGGTGTGTGTGCGCATGCCCAAGATCCTGGGAGGTGAATGGAGGAGAAAGGACTGCATCATGGCCATTCCCCTGCAGGAGTGATTTCTTGCTTTCTGTTTCTCTGTCTCTGGTGAGCACACACGCCTTATACCAAAAATATCTCTCACACAAACAAAAAAAAAAAAAAAGAAAGAAAGAAGAACAAATATTATATAAAACCATTCAAATACTATGGGAAAAAAGACACACCTTCCCAAAACTTTATTAAATGATTCTGAAATCTTTCTGCAAACCTCCCTCTTCACTGCGAAAGAACAAGGTGTTTATGGAATTTTTTTTAACCTCCTTTTAAATCGTTCTTCTCCTACATAATCTAATCCAGGTTGCTATTAAAATGATTTACCAGGTGAAATATATTTATATCCAGAGTGTTGTAAAGTGTTATTAAATGAAAAGAAAACCTGCCAGCAAGAAGTTTTAAGGGAAATGGCTGTAGACTCTATTTGGGTAATAGAAGATTGTAGATACATGAAGTTAGAAGGTTTTCAGAGAAACATGTGTATAGATGGATAAAAAAGAATACAAGCCTATAAATATTACTTGTGGTATGAAGAAAGATTTTGACTAAGAATGGGTAGATTAAACCACTCCTTTTTTTTTTTTTAAGAGGTTTTTGATTTAGGGCATGTCCGCTTGCTAGAGAAAAAAGAGACAGAGACAGAGACAGTGAGAAGGAAAGTGATAAATCACCCCTCATGGGGGATAGCCATGTCACAGTCCCTTCTCTTCCATTCTCCTCCTAGGATATTGGCACACATGCACATGTACCCGGCATGAGTTTGAAGCCATCATGTCCAGGTCTTGAACCATGGCTGGCCATGTGGGAGTCCAGCAACATAACCACTATGCCAGCTGCTGGTCCTAAACCACTCTTTTTGTCCAATAGGGTCTCAAATTTTATATATGGTTGGCAGAGTCCGTGAGAAGCCAGATCACTCAATATCCAATTCAGAAAGGACACTCAGGGCTCTACAAGTCAAGCACCTTCTTTTGACACTAGTTAATAACACACCAAAGATTTTATAAAACTCATTCCAAGAAGAGTATTTCTTTCTCAAATACTATACAATGATCTCTTTTATTACTTATTACTTATGCAACTACATCTATGTACCATATGCCCAAAATCCTAGTAACAATGTAAACAGGTGGTAATAAAAATCTGGGTTATTAGGATCTGAAATATAATAAAAGGCAAACTGGCAGAGTTTGGGGGGATAGGCTGCAAGGAGCGTAATTACCCAACTGTTGAACTAATCAGTGATTGAATGATGTTTATTTTTAAAGTGTGGTGGGCTTTGAATTGAAAGGAATCTTTGACTATAAAACAAGGTAAGCATTATAAAGTCTGCTTGAGGTTTCTTTACAGAAATAGCTGAGATTGGGGCCAGCAGGAGGCATGGTAGTGAGAGTGCTGGACTCCCACATAGCTGACCATGGTTTGAATCCCAGACCTGGTGGCTTGCTTTTTCTGTTTCTCTCTCACATATACATTCTGTCCCTCTCTGGTCAAATTAAAATAAATTAAAAAAAAATGGATAAATAAACTTAACTAAAATAATTTTAAGAAATCTTTGTTCCTTAAATACACACACACACACACACACACATAATATATATATAGATGTGTGTGTGTGTATATATATATATGTACATATATTTATATGTAAAATCAAATGCTAAGTCTTTCTCTTACATTCCCTCTTTCATATTCCTTTTAAACAGAAGTTTTAGAAATATGGATGACATCTCCTGTTCCTACATTTCCCCATGTTGGAAAAGCAACTACCACCATCAACAGAGGCAGGTTTTCCGCAAGAACAGAAAAACAGATCTACAACCAGAGGCTCAGTAGTGTACGGTAGGAAGAGAAGAAACCAGGAGAAAGGAGGGTGGGGTGATGTAGCACTGCTTCTCTTCTCTCCCGCGTTTTTTCCCATTCTGTCTCTGGTATTGGCCCTTAATTGGAGATCGCTATCCCACTGAACCCCCAAGGTATCAAAGAAAGATTAAGGTTTGGTTTCAATATCATGAATTAAAGTAGCAGACCTCAAATGAGGTATAACATTTGGATTTGGACAGATCTGTTCTAGACTATGTCCAAAGATGGTTTATGGCCAGTAGTGTTAATAGTGGTACAAAGAAATAAAAGATTTCTCCTTCCCTTTCTTCTGTATAATGAGCAATTAGTGGCATGAATACCTGATAAAAGTCCCATCTTTGACAAACCTATTGAGTATTAGATAAAAATCCTGTCTTTTTTTAAAAAAAGTATTATTTATGATTATTATTTATTGTTGTTTTTATTATTCTTTTTAAGAATTATTTTATGTAACTTTATCTATTTGTTCACTTATTATTAATTTGGCCAGAGAGGGACAGAGTGAGAGAGCAAGAGAGAGAGAGAAGGAAAGTGAGAAAGCAAGCTTCCAGGTCCAGGGCTCGAACTGCAGTCAGCCATGTGGGATTCCAGCACCCTCAACCACCATACTTACTGCTGATCCCCTATTATCCTTTTTGTAGAGAGATTTTTGCTATAGGGCATGTGCACTTACCAGAGAGACAGAAAGCAAGAAATCAGCCCCCACTGAATCATCGCCCCCCATGTGGGGAGGTAGCCTTGCCACAATCCCTTCTCCCATATTATTTTTGATAAACTTTATTTACTTTTGATTCTTATCTCCATTTACATTTTTGTGCATTTATTTTACCTTTTCTTTTAAATGCATATTATTGGGACAGATGGTGCAACAGAAACTGGATTTACTTTCCCACCTGAAACAGCTAAAAAAAAAATGCACAAAACATGTGAAACAATGTTCTAGTTTTTGTTTTCAGTTTGCTATAAGGGTGTGTGTGCTCCTGGAGAGAGAACGAGAGAGACAAGGTGATTACCTTCCATGAGGGATAGGCACTCCACAATCTCTTTTCTTTCATTCTCCTTCAAGAATTTTTTTTTGGGGGGGAACACACACACACACACATGAGCCCCATGTGTTTTCAAGCCATTAAGTGTAGGATTTGAACCATGGTGAGGCAAGTGGGATACAGCCACTTTAACCTCCCCACCACCTGCTGACCCTGAAAAAAAATTTTTTTTTAATATTGGACATCATGCAACAGAAAACATTAACCTTTGAGAGCCAAGAGACAAATAAGATGATCCCTATATTGTCTGAGTTTACCGCCTTGAAGCTCACATGGAACTTGTAGACACCCTAAGATGAGAAAATAAAGCCAAATTCAGGAAGACAAAGGTACTAGCATTCGTAACACCAGCTGTTAGACAGGAGAGACCTGTACAGACAATTTGGGAGATTAGTACAGAATCCCCCAACTATTCAGCAAAATACTGATCATTATATGTAAGAAGAAAGTGTCTATGGTAGAATCGCCGAGAAGGATTAGAGGAACAGAAACGAGGGCTTACATAGGTGAGAACTAAAGCCCACCAGGCACAATGAAAAAACAATTCACAGAGCTATATTAGAATGCTGAACAGAATCTTGTATTATAGTAGCCAAAACAATTAGCCCTAGAATGGGCCAGTCAGTGGCATGGTGACTATGGTGGCTGGACCCCACATGGCTGACTGTGTGATTTAGGTCCCAGATCCAGTGGCTTTAAAAACACACCAGGAACATGTGCATGCATGTCTAACACTCTGAGAGAACACTGAAGGAGAAGGGATTGCATTGTGGTCATGCCCTGGGGAAATGCTTTCTCACTTTCCCTCTTTTTCTCTGTCTCTCTCTGGTAAGTACGAGCAACTTACAACAAAACATGGGGGGAAAAAAAAGGAAAGAAAGAAAAAAGTTAGAAAGAAAATAAGGTCATAGGTTGCATGGTGGTTAAGGTCTGGATTAATCACTCAAAACTGACCCTGAACTAATGAAGATGTTAGAATTAGCATAAATCTACAATATAAGAGTTGTAAAAGTTATTTAACAATATTCTACATGCTCAAAAACATAGGAAAAAGAGGAAAAACATTTACTAGAGATGTAAAAAGTTTAAAAAGAGCCAAATATCATATAGATAACAAAATTACAGTTTCTAGGGATTAAAAAAAAGCAATGCTAAAAAGTAAAAGTACATTCAGTGTAATCAATGACAAATAAGAGCCTGAAGAAAAAAATCAGTGAACTTTAAGACATAGAAATAAACAATATTTTAAATAAATGGAGAAGAAAGCCTCCAAAAAAAGAAAAGAAAAAAAGAGCAGAGAATCAGTGTGTGTTGGGACAGAACTCCAGGATCTGTACATTCTTACATACATACAGGTGAAATAATAGAAATGAAGACAAATAAGTCTGAACAAAAAGATGTTTGTTTGACAATAATAATAACTGACAACTTTTCAAATTTCATAAAAATTATAAACTCATAGATAGAAAAGGTCCTTAAAATATCTTAAGTGCAGGTCAGCAGGTGTCATGGTAGTTAAGGTGCTGGACACTCCCACATAGCCGACCACGGTTCGAGTCTCGGACCTGGTGGCTTGCTTTCTCACTTTCCTTCTCTCTGTGTGTCTGTCTTTCTCTGGTCAAATGAAAATTACTGAATGAATAAATAAAATTAAATAAATAATTCTTTAAAAAAATCACAAGTGCAAAAGAAAAGAAAAGAAAAAAAGTCATATCCAAATCAAATTGCACAAACTAGTGATAAATAGAAAAAAATTAAAAAGAAACAGAGGAAAAAGATGTTATTACAAAGAACAAAAATAAGATGACAACAGATTTATAATCAGAAACAATGCAAGCCAGAAGTGAGTGTAGCAAAATCTTTAAAATACCAAAGAAATGAAATGAAAATTTAAAATTCTATACCCAGAAAGACTATCTTTCAAAAGAAAAGGCAAGGCTCAGCTACTGTGATAGAATAGTAAATTTCACTGCAAGGCTAGAAGCCATATGACCAACGAGGAGTTCAGACCTTCAGGTTGGGATGAAACGTGCCAGTTGTGCATGTGGGCATCTAATATCCTGAGATCCTGAAAGGCTAAAGGACTGAGGAAAGAGGATTATAGTGTGACAAGACTCTCAAAGGTGCTTCTCTTTCTCTCTTGCTCTCTCATGCATGGACATGTAATCTTTATCATAGAGTAAAAAAGAAAAAGTGAAATGTAAATTACAAAATATAAATACAAAATCCCAAAGAATTTATCACCAGCAGATCCACCACACAAGAAATATTAAAGGAAGTCCTTCGAGCAAAATGTAATATCTTATACCAGATGGAGAAATGAATATAGACAATTAAATGAAAAACATCAGACATAGTAAATACATGGATAAATTACACGTTTTTCTAATTTATATAAACCTAGAAGACAATTTGATTTTGAACAAAAATAACAGTTATGTACTGTAGGGTTTATAACATATGTAACAGCAAATTATATGATAAAAATAGCACAATGTCCAGAAGGGATAAATGTGAAAATGTACTATTGTAAGGTTTCATAATATATGAGAAACTGCATAATATCCTTTAAAGAAGTATTATATATTGAAAATATACTGACTATAAATCGTAAAGTCATATTATGACAGCAAAATAGACAGTTGTTGTTGTATGTCAAAGAATAAAGGTGGAATTATTAAAAAAATTAGACTTTAAGAGTCAAAAATAGAAAGTGGTAAAGAACAAGTAGGACAAATGGAAAACAATAGCAACATGATAAATTTAAACCAAAACATATCAGTAATAACATGAGAGGTTAATGGTCTAAATTACCCAATAATAGGATAGAGATTGTCAGAGTGACTTTAAAACCAGTATGTAGGGGCCAGCAGGTGGCATGGTAGTTAAGGCAGTGGGTTCCACATGGCCTACCTCTGTTCTAGTTCTAGACTCAGAATCGGGAAATTACACTGGGCATGCCTGAAGTCCTAAAAGGATAATGGAGGACAAGGGATTGTAACATGCCCATCCTCCCTACAGAGTGATTTATCACTCTCCCTCTCCCTGTCTTTCTCTGTCTCCTGTGAGCACAGACACCTTATGGCAAAAACCTAAAAACAAAAACAACAACAAAAATGATGCCAAAATAAGAAGCCCACTTTAAACACAAAGATGTAAAGTTTAAAAGGGAATGTGTATGGGACCAACAGGTGGCATGATAGTTAAGATGGTGGACTACTACATGGTTAACTGCAGTTCAAGTTCCAGATCTGACTGCTTGAAAATCATGCTGGGCATGTGTACATGCATGCCCAAAATCCAGGAGCAGAACAGAGGAGAAGGAGAAGGGATTGTGGTAAGGCCATCCCTACTGGGGGTGATTTCTCACTTTCCTTCTCACTGTCTCTCTCTGTCTGTCTCCAGTGAGCACACGTGCCCTACAGCCAAAACTTTAAAACTAAAAAAAAAAAAAAAAAAAAAGAAATAAATAAAAGAGGAATGTGTTAAGAAAAAGCTATATCACGATAACAATTTTTAAAAAGATGAAATGGCTATATTACTAATCTAGGCAAAATAGCTTCAGAAAGGATTAATATAACAAAGGATGGAAAAGGTTGTTTCATAATCATAAAGAGGTAAATTTATCAATAGGAATAATGATCCTGAACAATTATAAATGAAGTAACAGTGGTATAAAACTTGAAGCGTTTTTGCTTCATAACTACAAGATAGAACTGATAGAACTACAAGAAAAACCATAGACGAATTCACAATTATAGTCAGAAATTTCAAGATCTTTCTTTCAATAATTGATAGAATAAATAGACAGAAAATCACTATGGATATAGAAGATTTGAAAAATATTATCCACCCTTTGACCTAGCTGACATTGATAAAACCAAACTAGCAGAGAATGCATTTTTTCCCAGTTCAGATGAAATATTTAAAAAGGATGCCTATATTCAGTCCATAAAACAAGTCTCAATAAATTTTCCCTGACCCCAATGAAATTTAATTCTAAATCAATGACAGCCTGATATTTGGAACATTCCTAAGCATTTAGAAAGTAAATATCACACTTTTGTAAACCAATGGTAAAAAGACAGGCCTAAAAGGAAAATTAGAAAGTATTTTGAATTAGATAAAAATAAAAATATACCAATCAGGATTCCCAGTTTAGCAATATTTAGAGGACATTTATATCTTTAAATGCAAATATTACTTAAAAAAACAAAATAGTCTCAAACCTGTGACCTTGGTTTCCACCTTTAGAACCTAGACAAAAAGAACAAACAAAAGCCAGTGTAAGTAGAAGATGGGAAATAACATACATCAGAGTGAATTCAATGAAATAGAAAGTTAAAAAGTAATCAATACAATTAATAAAACCACAATATGTGTCTTTGAAATCAATAAAATATAAATCTCTAGTCAGACTGGTCAGTAGGGGGAAAAAGGAGAGAGAAAATACAATTTGCCACTTTGAGAAATGAAGAAAATTGCATTACTAGGAACTCTGCAGGTGTTAAAAATGACGATAAGATAATATTATGACTAACTTTATGCCAATAAATTTGACAGTTTACACAAAATGGACATATTTATTAAAAGATACAGGGTTGAATGTTCACTGGCAAGTCTTAAAGATGCCACCCAAAGGAAAAAGTGGTTCTGGAAATGGAGGTAAAGGGGGAGCACCATCTGGGAGTGACAATGCTGACAAGAAGGCTCGGGGTCCCAAAGGTGGTGACAATGCAATAAAAGTCAGACACATGTGAAAAACACAGCAAAATGATGGGAGCCATGGAAAAGATAAAGTCTAGAATGAGAATCAATGAAGTGGCCACACAATACAGTGAAGATGAAGCCAGGCACGGGGGTGACTGGGGTTGGATGACGAGAGGGTCCATGGTGGGACCATTTCAAGAAGCAGCATTTTTGCCTTGCTTGTCAGTGGGATGGATAAACCTGTGTCTACAGACCCACCAGAAAAGACAAAATTTGGATATCATATTATCTTAGTTGAAGGGAGAAAATAAAGTCATATGAAAGACTGAAAAAAAAAAAAGATACAGATTACTAAAGCTCACTCAAGGATAGATAACCAATAGTTATATGTCTATTTTTTTTTTTTTTTTTTGGAGAGATTTTCACTGTAGGGCACGTGCGCTCGCCAGACAGACAGAGAGAGACATAGAGACAGAAAGCGAGAAATCACCCCCCAGGGGGGGATGGTCACGCCGCAATCCCTTCTCCTCCATTCTCCTCTCGGGATCTTGGGCACGCACGCACACGCGCCCGGCGTGAGTTTTTTAAGCCACCGGGTCTGGGACGCAAACCGCAGTCGACTACGTGGGAGTCCAGCAACATAGCCATTACGCTAACTGCTGGTTCCCTATGTCTATTTTTAAAATAGTTGTATGCTCTTTTTAAAACGAGATCATAGTGGGCCAGCAGATTTGATAGTGGTTAAGGCTCTGGACATTCAGATGGCTGGCTGCAGTTTAAGTCCTGGACTTGGTAGCTTTAAACTCACACTGGATGCAAGTGTAAGCCCAAGTCCAAAATCCTGAGAGGAAAATGGAGGAGAAGGGATTGCGGCATGGCTATCCCTCCTGGGGACAGGGGTGGGGAGGTGGGGATTTCTCACTTTCTCTTTCTCTCTCTCTCTAGCAAGCCCGCATGTCCTATAGCAAAAATCTCTCTTAAAAAAAAAAAAAGATGATAGTAAAAATAACTTCCAACAAAGGAAAAATCTAAGCTCAAATTTCTTCACTCACAAATTCTTTCAATTACTTAAGAGAGAAATAATAATAATACACAAACTCTTTGATAAAGCTGAAAAAGAAGGAATACTTCCAAAACTATTTTATAAACATTGATTCCAGAATACAAAAATATTACCAGAAAAATACAGACCAGTATCACTCATGAAAATAGATACAAATACTCTTCTTTTTAAAAAATTGTCAGAGGGAGGCCGGCAGGTGGCATGGTGGTAAAGGTGCTGGACTCCACATGGCTGACCATGGTTCAAGTCCTGAACCTGGCACCTTGCTTTCTCACTTTCTCTCTCTGCTCTGTCTCTCTCTGGTCAACTGAAAACTATATAAGTAAATAAAATTAAATAAATAATTCTTTTGAAAAATTGTCAGAGGGGATGTGTGCTCCCTAGAGACAAACAGAGAGAGATACAGAAACAGAGAGGGTAAGTAGAAAGCATGCCCATGGAAGATGGTCACACCACAATCCTGTCTCCATTTCTCCCTCCTTTCAGGATGTGGGGCACACATGCACATGGACTGGCATGGTTCTCAATTCGTTAGTCCAAGACTCAAATTATGCAGTAGGTCATTTGAGATCCACCTGCCTTTACCAAAAAAAAAGACTGTATAATCAATGGTGTAGAAAAAGTATTGGCAAAACCTAACATCCATTCTTCATACTAATTTTCAGTGTACTAGGTATGGGAAATAACATTCTTAACATGAAAAAGAAAATCTACTGAAAACCTACTGGGAATATCCTACTTAAATATAAGCATGAATGCTACCTCCTAAGATCCAAAATAAGACAAGGTGCTCACTTTTAAAATTTCTATTCAGGGCATAATAGAGTCACTGGACTCCCATGTAGTTGACCACAGATCAAGTCCTGGACTTGGTGGCTTAAAACTCCTGTCAGGAGCATAGGGACTGGAGGAGAATGGATTGCAGCATGGCCACCCCCCCAGGGGTATGATTTCCTGCTTTCTGTCTCTGTTTCTTTGTATATCAGGTGAGTGCACATGCCCTATAGCAAAAACCTCTCTAAAAAAAAAAAGTACTTTCTTTTCAGTCTTGTATTGGAGTACAATAAAGCAAGAAAGAGTAATGAAATCAATCAGATATAAAAATAACAAGTAAAACTGTCTTTATTCACAGACAACATAATTTTCTGTATAGAAATTCTGACTGATCTCACAATAAAGCTCCTAGAACTATTGAGTTTACAGGGCTGTAGCATATAGATCAAAACACAAAAGTTGGGACCAGGAGATGGCACAGCAGTTATGTTGCTGGAATCCCACGTAGTCGATTGTGGCTGGAGTCCTGGACCTGGTAGCTTAAAACTCATATCGGGCAAGTGTGCAGGTGTGCCCAAAATCCTGAGAGGAGAATGGAGAGAAGAGACTGTGGCATGGCCATCCTCCCGGGGAATGATTTCTTGCTTTCTATCTCTCTCTCTCTCTCTCTCTCTGTCTCTCCAGCAAGCCCATGTGCTCTATAGCAAAAACCTCTCCAAAAATAAAAAATACATAAAACACAAAAGTCAGCTGAATTCTATATATTATAACAAGGGAAATTCAGAAAAGGAAATTTAATATATTTTACTGTTTATAATTGCATCAAACTTATTATATACTTAAGAATTCACATGACAGTGGCCAGGTTGTGGTGGCACAGTAATACTACAACTGAACCCACATGGGAAAGGTCCTGATGCGAGGTGGTCCTTGCATCCTGGGACCACCCTGGGTATGCCAACTGAGACTGGAGGCGGATGGTGGCAAGAAGGTCCTGTTAGGGGTTTCTCTTTCATGAAATGAATAAAAATAACAAAAACTAACTAAATAAAAGAATTTATATGATAATAATATATAAGACCTATACATTCAATATTATAAATTATTATTGAGAGAAATTAAAGGCCTACATAAATGGAAGGATATATTTTGTTCATTGGTCAGAAGATTCAATACTATAATATTAAGATGTCAGCCTTTTCAAATTATCCCATGGATTATGAACCATTGCAACAGGATTGTAATCAAAGTTCTAGAAAGCATTTTTGTAGAAATTGACAAATTTCATTCTGAAATTCACATGGAATGATAAGACTTGAAAGAGCCATAACAAAGTTGGTTAAAAATACAAAGAGGAGTGTAATAACAATTTATTTGATTTCAAGTTTTATTTTTTACACTATTATAATTAAAATGATGCAGTATTGGCACAGAAGAACAAAGAGAACAATGGACTAGAATAACATTTAGAAATCAATCCACAGATATATGGAAAACTGGTTTTTGACAGGTACGAAAAAGGAAACTCATCGAAGAAATTATGTTTTGAAGAAATGGTAATGGAACTGGTAGTTGCCCTATAGCAAAAACCTCTCTTTAAAAAAAAAGGGAGCCAGCAGTTAGTGTAATGGCTATGTCACTGGACTCCCACATAGTCGACCGCAGTTCAAGTCCCGGACCCGGTGGCTTAAAACTCACGCCGGGCGTGTGTGCGTGCGTGCGTGCCCAGGATCCTGAGAGGAGAATGGAGGAGAAGGGATTGCGGCGTGACCATCCCCCCTGGGGGGTGATTTCTCGCTTTCTGTCTCTATGTCTCTCTCTGTCCGTCTGGCGAGCGCATGCACCCTAAAGTGAAAAACCTCTCCAAAAACAAAAAACAAAAATATTTATCCATACCTCACACCAGATGCAATTATCTTTTTTAAAAAAAATTTAATTAATTAATATTATTTGTTTAATTTGACCAGAGAGAGAGAGAGCGAGAAAAAGAAAGTAAGAAAGCAAGCCACAGGTCTGGGACTCGAATCATGGTTTGTCAAGTGAGACCACACCACCGGTCAGCCCCCATCAGATGCAATTATTAACTCAAAATGGATGAGGTTCAAATACATTGATTAGAACAACTAAAATTAAAGAAACCAACCATATCAAGTGGAGATCAAGAGGTAGAGGAACTGGAACTACCACATGCTGCTGGTGGGAATATATTGGTTTTTTAGAAGTTCTACATACATTTATTGCATATTTCAGTTATTCCATTCTAGATGTTTACTCAAGATACATGAATGAAAATGGCCACAAAGGGTATGTACACACAAGGGGATGGATGGTGGCTCAGTGGTAAACTGTCACACTCTACAAGGCAGACCCATAGAGGAAGGTTGACAGGAAGGCTGGAAGGCCTCCCAGAGTAAGCCAGGCACACATGTGCCCATGATCCAGGCTGGCCAAAGCTGGGGGTGAATGGCAACATCAAAACCCTTTCAGAAGTGCTGCCATTTCTCTCTCTCATATGGATTAAATAAACTAAAAAAGAAAACTGTGCTTTACTTGAAATAGCCAAAATGAAAACAACTCAGATGTCCATAAACTCATGAAAAAATGGGGCTGGCAAGTGGTGTGGTGGTTAAGGCACTGAACTCCCACATGGGCAACCATAGTTCTAATCCTGGACCTAGCAGCTTGCTTTCTCTCTCTCTCTCTCTCTTTCTCTCTCTCTCTTACTCTCTCTCTCTCTCCCCCTCTCTCTCTGGTTAAATTTAATAACAATAATAATTAATAAAATTAAGTAAAATAATTGTTTTTACAAAAAGATAAGCAAATTGTGTATATACATACAATGGAATCATACTCAGCAATGGGAAAAGAAAATGTATTATTGCACAATGACATGGATAAGCCTACATAATTATGGTGAGTGAGATAAACCAGACCACCCACTCTTACCACAAAAAGTACATTAAAATTCTTGTACAGTAAAACACGTATACAATCCTAACAAATGCAAACAATAATCTATAGTGATGGCAAGAAGATAGGAACAAGGGAAAATTTGGGGAGGTGATGAGTACGTTCATTATTTTAATTGTAACTGTTTTTGGATCCATATATATGTCAACACTTATCAAATTGTGTATGTCCAATATGTGTAGTTTATCATATATCAATTATGCCTCAATTGGCAATTGTTAGAAACATTTTATTCAACATGTGCACTTTTTTTTCTTTACTAAGATGTATGTTCTTGTATTATGTTTCCTTCACAAGTGTATTCCTAAGGTCTAGGAAACATGCCTGACTGACAGTAGGTGCTAAATAAATATTTCTGTGATGAGGCGTCTAGGAGTCTCAGGCTCTGACTGATCCAAGTGCAGAAGGTACTGGGCTTACTCACAGGCATGGATTACAGAAGCAAGGATAGATTTTGGCTGTCCTGGGGAAAATGAGGTCACTGTGGACATGTGACACTAAGCAGAGTATGGTACTTCAAGTAAAGATGCTGAGTAAGCAGCTGTAACAGGTAAGTACTCGGACTGAAGGTGAACATTTGGTGACCACGAGCATCAAGGTGTTAGTCAAAGCCACGGATCAGAACAGACATACTCAGAGAAAGTTGGTAAAGAAGAAAAAGTCAAATACAATCTGCAAAATGATCATCACTTACGGGAAGGGCAGGGGAAGAGGATCAATAAAGAAGCTGATGATAGGGTAGCTAGAAGGATGGAGGAAAGCTGGGCAAAGGTCTTGAAAGTCACTAGAGATGACAACTTTGAAAAGGAAAACTCATTAAACACTCACCTACAGCGTAGACAGCAAAAGAAGTACCGAACTGTCCTTGCCAGATGTGGTAAAGGAGAGGACTCGGTGTCTCAGTTAAAACTGAGTCATTGTGGGGTTAGTTGCAAAGGCAACATCTCAGTGGAAAGGAAGTTCTTAGCAAAGGGTCAACAAGGCAAAGACCTTGCTTTAGGAAAATATCGTGGTAAATGCACAGGAGATGAATTTAAAGAGAGAATTAAGAAAAAGGCCACTTATAAAACAATGTATTGGAGTGAGGTGAGGAGAGTCTTTAACAATGGTTTTGGCAGACTGGCACAGAAAAACACTGAACATTATCACAGAGAAGGATATCGTATAACTTATGAATGAATTGAATGTAAACGTCAAAGGACACTGAGGACTAAAAGGTGATTCCACATTTAAAGTTATGGCAGATTGGGAAAATAGGAATATTAAGAGCAGGGAGAAAGGAATGAAACCTGATTGGAGGAGGAGTGGGCAACATCCTAACTTAGTAAGTATTTTTACTCACTGGCTTTAGTTTCCCTGCCCAAAGTTTATGAAATATCTGCAAAGGTGTATATAATGCATGTATATTTCATGAAAAGGAAATTCCACAGTCACAGGAATTTTTATAAAAATTAGATATGCCAACTTAATGAGATAGTGTATCATCTATAATTTATTTGGGTGTTATTGGTAACATCACAGCAATAATATGAACTGAATCATTATACTTGAAGTAAAGTTCTCTTTGATATATTTGCTGAAACTTGAACTATTTGATGGTGATGATGGCAGAGTTGGTGGTGGTGGTGGCGGTGGTGGTGGTGGTAGTGGTGGTGGTATGTGAATGCTATTTGTTGTTGTTGTTGTTAGGAAACCTTGATGTGACAGTCGTATCCTGAGGGCATCACATTAGTTGCCTGGTGTTTGAAAGGCAATTCCTTCTTCCCAAACTACTCAAACAGCAAAATGAACACAATATACTCTCCAGCAACTGCTATGCCCTGAAGCTTGGGTTGGAAGTCGAAAAGGAAAACTTCTCATTGAAGTTCTTTTTAATTAGGACTGCAGAGAACCTGTGTATAGATGATTTCTCTCTTTCTTGAAAATAAGATTTCATTGAATTTGAGGAGAAAGTTTAAAAAAAATAAGCTATTTCGCGGGAACCCGTAAAATTAAATGTATTTATTCCATCCTAATACCATTTTATACACATTCCCGTATACTTTATTCTTAGACCGAAATAGCTTTGAAGAGGCTAAGAAAATGTCTTGTCTCATTGAATTCATTAAGAAATATTCAAACATTTAAAACCTTTAGTTTCTCCTCTGTCACTGAAAGGCTTTCAACTCATTTGTTTCCCAACATACAGGCATTTATTATTCTGTAGAATTCTTACTGCAAACGTTTGTGCATTTTCTTAGGCTTTCATTAATAGTCTATGTCTATAAATAAAAATGTAAGTTGACAATATGTCTTGGATAAAACTAGGGTTTTGGAGAGTTCAAAGATTTTTTTATTCATTAATTACTTAAAAGTATATTAGAGCATTTCATATGTCACTGATTAAAGAGGTCTTTTTGTCTATTTATTACCAATCCAGCAGGACCTTTCATGCACATTGTATGAGTTTTATCTAGTGGATTTTAACTACCTTGAACAATAAGTTCCTCTAGAGCTCTCCTAGGGCAACGTCCCCAGAAAGCAGGCTCTGCGAGTGACACATCTTAGCCAGCCTGGCTTTGCTGCTGACCTGCTCGTCCTATCTGCACCCTGGGTTTTCTTTCCATCTGTGAAATGGAGATATTTTTGCCTGCACAGACCTGGAAGGTTCGAAATAAAAAGATAACAGGATATCACCTCTAAAGCATCTCTGGAAAGAGCTGTCTGTGAATATAAACTAATGTGACTGTCTATCAGGGCATGCCTTTGATTTGCTGTTGTTACGATTGTATTCTTTTGTTGAAATCACCTCCCATTTGACAAAAGTTTCTGAACGTGTCGACATCCTGGAATAAATGCCGTAAGACAGGTTAGTATAGTATTATTTACTAAGACTTTCTTACAACATTAAGAAAAGAAAGCACGAGACGAGGGCGCTTTAGTGCAGTTCAGCTCTGGTACAGGAAAATAAAAGAGCTGTAATCATATCTAATTAGTGTTAAAATAATGTTTCCCTTTGAAATGTTTAATTAGCTATGCTTTATTACATAAACATTCTTGATGTAGAGCTCAAAGAGTCTGATGAGTTAAATGGTGCAAAGTGTTCTTGCGCCCTGTGTGGGGCAGAACCTGACAAGGAGTGGCTGTTGTTCGCAGATGTCTGGACCATTGGTGCAACCATGATGCTTGCTCCAAACAGCAGGCCGCCATTGCAACCTTTGTTGCTTCTACCAAACCTCCCATCGTGCTTTCAATTTAACAGTATCACAAGCAGACAAAGAAATTTCTTACAATTTGCCCTTCAGTTCAGAGACGAATCCTATTTAAACTTGTCTAACCTCTCATAACATATTAGTTATTGTTGCCAGGCTGCGTGTGTCCTCTGGCAATGAGCTACTCACTCTGGAGAAGGAGGGGGTGCCCTTCAGTTTGATAAAGCAAGACCAGATTTACTGGCACACTTACAGGATGCTTGTCTCAAGACTGCAGCAAATTTAATTAACCTTATTACAAATAATGGTTTTCTTGATGATTACATCACAATTTGGTATTACGTTGCCTACTGCAGTTTCCAAGTAACGTGTGGTTTCTAAAATAGTTTTCTAGTAAAGCGCAAGATATCGGAGTAAGTCAACGTGTCTTCACCATGACTTATCGCATTTATGATCTTATTCTCAGGCACGAAGAGGTCACTAACATCTTTCCTGGATCCTTGTGAACTTACCTTTGTTCTTACACACTTCACTGAACGACGACCAAAGGTAACTTTACATTAAAACTGAAGTGATTTGAAGATACTAAACATAAATAAATCACCGTGTGATATTAGATGCTAGACCTATTGCTGCCCTAAATTCCTACCAAGGAAGTAATTCGGTGGCTAGATTGAAAAATTGAGCAGGGCAGCCAAGTCCCTGTCCAAGGTAATATAAGCAGGAGATTAGAGGAGGATGTCTATCTGATTAAGCCACATTTGTTACCACCAATGAGATGAATCAGTGGGCTAAGCCACATTTGAAACAGCCAATGAGAAACCAATGGGCCCAGCCAGGTTCAATAGAGCCGGTGAGATGAGAACAATCAGTGGGCCCAGCCAATGATCCTCCCACATGGCCTACATTAAAAATGAGAAAACTTGCAGAATGTAACTACCAGTACCTTTTGAGCCACTCTCTCTGTCCATTCAGGCCCGCTCCCGCCTCGCAAGAGTGTACTTTCAGTTTTACTTAATAAACGATCTTTTTCTTTAATTAAAAAAAAAAAAGTACAATGGATTTATCACTTCCAAAGCACTAGGCAGGCCTTTAATAAAGTTTTGTTCTCACATGGACACACACACACACACACACACACACACACACTTACACAATTCACACCCCTCAAAATATGTTTAATCTTCAAAGTAATTTTGTCTCCCTAGTCCCTGAGACCAGCAATCACTCTCAGAGGTACCTGAAGAGCTTGGGAAGAAACAGTCAACGTTTCAGCCTCTCTGACTGAGCCCCCGCACACGCCCAGAACACAGCACCTCCAATTTAATATGCTTTCCCATTTGCGAGCACCTCGCAAGAATTCTCCTCTAGATTTCCCCATATCTAGGAGAGCAGGAGTAATCACACCACATGAAAGCAATCCTTTAGGTTCCTTCTGATCTCAAAATATGCAGGTGTCTCTTTGCTTACATAAGCTCGCAGCCTGTGGAAGCATCTGTTATAGTTAAGCACTTTTAGGGCTGTTCATATCTAGGCCACTTGATTTTTAGATGGTTGTCTGGGGACCAGCAGTTGGTATAATGACTATGTTGCTGGACTCCCATGTAGTTGACCACAGACGGAGTCCTGGACCCGGTGGCTTAAACTCACGCCAGGCATGTGTGCATGTGTGCCTAAGATCCCGAGAGGAGAATGGAGGAGGAGGGATTGTGGGTGGCCATACCCCCCACCCCAGGGGGAGGGATTTCTTGCTTTCTGTCTCTGTCTGTCTCTGTCTTTCTGGTGAGCGCATGTGCCATATAGCAAAAACCTCTCCCCCCCACCCCCCGCAAAAAAAATGGCTGTCTGAGGTACAAGGTGTAATCAGCCCTATTTAGGGCTGTCTTCCTGTCTTTGTATCTCTTCGATGAGGGCGTGCATCCTATGGCAAATACCTTTAAAAAAATGGGGACCAGCAGTTAGCGTAATGGTTATGTTGCTGAACTCCCATGTAGCCAACTGCAGTTCGAGTCCCGGACCTGGTGGCTTCAATTTACACCAGGCGCATGTGCATGCGTGCCAAAGATCCCAAGAGGAAAATGGAGGAGAAGGGATTACGATGTGGTCATCCCCCCGGGAGTGATTTCTCACTTTTATCTCTCTGTCTCTTTCTGTCTTTCTGGCAAGCGCACGCATCCTAAAGCAAAAACCTCTCCAAAAATAAATAAATAAATAAATAAAATTAAAAAAATAATAAAAATGGTAAAAGAGAAAAAGTTGTAAGCAAGTTAGGCATCTGATAATCAGGGACTTGTTAACCTAATTACTCATTTAATTGAATGTTTAGGAACCATTAAAAAATTATGAAGAATTTCTGCTATAGTTTCAGGCAAACTCAGGGATCTGAACCCTCATGCAATATGGCTTCTAGCCTTGTGGGACATTTGGGTTACCAGTGCATCTCAGTGACTGGGCCAGTGTTTCTAACAAGAAAAAATGCCTATGATTCCTTTTTTTCATTTTTTTTTCTTTAGTTTTCACTACAGAGCTCATGTACTCACCAGAGAGAGAGGGGGAGAAAGAGAAAGAGGGAAAGTAAGAAATCACTCCATAGAGCAGGATGGCCACACCACAATCCCTTCTCCAGGGTCCTCTTGGGATTGCGGGCACACAAACATACACACACACACTGTGATTTTCAAGCCACCAGGTCTGGAACTTGAATTGTGCAGTTGGCTATGTGGGATCCAGTGCCTTAATCACCACGCCACCTGCTGGGCCTGTGATTTCATGGGGGGAGGGGGGAATGGGTAGGGAGACTGCCATAGGGCACCTACACTTGCCAGAGAGAGAGAGACAGATACAGTGAGAGTGAAAGAAATCCCCCCTCCCCCAGGGGGATGGCCAAGCCATAATCCTTTCTCCTCCATTCTCCTCCTGGGATCTTGGACATGTAAACACACACACCTGGCATGATTTTTAAGCCACAGGGTCCAGGACTTAAACTGCACTGGCCATGTGAGAGTCCTGCGACATAATCTCTATGATGTAATCACTACGCCATCTGCTGTCTCCTATGTAATTTCATTTTAAGTGAAAGAGGTGGGATACAAAAGTGTACATACAACACATAATAAATAAAATAGGGCTGGCCCTGTTGCCTAATGGCTAAGGAAAATGGATCCCATCTGGCCAACTATAGTTCAAGTCCTAGTCCAGTAGCCTGAAAAAAACACTGGACACATGTGGATATGTGCCCAAAGTTGGAGAAGGATGGAAAAATAAGGAGAAAGTGATTGTAGCATGGCCATGCCCTATTGGAGGGGTGCTTTCGCCATCTCTCTCTCCTCTCTCTCTAGTAAGTTCAGGCTATTTTAAAAAGTAGAATAAAACACTTGGATTAAAAAACAACACATCCAGGGACCAGCAGATGGCATAATGGTTACACCACTGGATACCCATGTAGCCGATCAAGGTTTGAGTTCTGGACCTGGTGGCTTAAACTCACGCTGGACACGTGTGCATGTGTGCCCAAGATCCCTAGAGGAGAATAGAGGAGAAGGACTGTTGTGTGGCCAACTCTTCTGGGGGGTGATTTCTCGCTTTCTGTCTCCTTGTCTCTCTCTGTCTCTCAAGTGAGAACATGTGCCCGATAGCAAAAATCTCTCTTAAACACACACACATACACGCATGTACAGTGTTAGAGTAAGATGTTTTAGATTCTCTTCTTTCTTCTGCCTGATTTTTCATAATTCAATAATGTTATTAGTATCGTTGGTATACTGCATTGTTATAGTTAATAATAAAATAATAACTGTACTTTTATAATGAAAATTGAGTATAAACTTTATTTTAAAAATAAGAAAAATTTAAAAACTTATCAGAGAATGGTTGTAGAAGTAAATCATGCCTTATAATCAGGAATGAAGTCACAATATATTATTAGATAAACACCTGGAGAATATTTCCTTTACTATTTCACTTGGCGCTCTAGTCATGGCTAATCACTTGAAATGAAACGTGAGTGAGTGTTTCCTCCTTGGGAACAGGTATTATTGTGCTCCAAGCACTTCCTAGAGGGGTTTTATCACAGTGACGGTCCTCTGTAAATATTTGAAGATTGTAACAAGCACTCCAGACACCTTATTTTCAAGGTTTTCTTACAAATAAATTACATGCATGTCAACCTATGTAAAAGATGAAAACTGAGTTACCCATAACCCACTGATACTAAGTGGAATAAAATAAAAATACTTCCAAGATTTCTAAGATAGGTGAAAAACGTTGCTCTTCACTTTTTCCTTTACTTATCATTTGCATATCCATGTACTGGTTCTGTGCTGAAAAAAGTGTTCACTTGTACCATGTCAAGTTTTCTTCACTTCAATTTTCCAAAACACTATAAATAAAGTTAGGTTAACAAACATCTGTTAAAAATGAAAGATAAGGTGAAAGGGGGACACTCCTATACACTGTTGGTGGGAAAGTAAATTGATCCAGCCACTGTAGAGAACAATATGGAGGTTCCTCAAAGACCTTCAAATAGAACTACCATATGATCCAGCAATTCCACTCCTGGGTATCTACCCAAAGGACAGGAGCACTCTCAGTTAGAGAAGTGCTTGCACAACTATTTTTATTGCAGCATTAGAGAAGCGCTTGCACAACTATTTTTATTGCAGCATATTTTCTTTCTTTATTTCTTTATCTATTTGTTGGAGAGGTTTTTGCCATAGGGCATGTGTGCTTGCCAGAAAGACAGCGAGACATAGAGACAGAAAGCGAGAAATCACCCCCCCAGGGGAGATGGCCACACCGCAATCCCTTCTCCTTTCTCCTCTCAGGATCTTTGGCATACACGCACACATGCCTGGCATGAGTTTAAGCCACCAGATCCGGGACTCAAAACGCAGGTCGACTACATGCAAGTCCAGTGACATAGCCATTACGCTAACTGCTGGTCCCTCGCAGCACTATTCACAATTGCTAAGACATGGAACCAACCCAAATGTCCACAAACAGATGAATGGATTGAATAATTGTGGCACATACACTCCATGGAATACTATTCAGCTATAAAAAACAAGGCCCTGGAATTTGATAGAAAGTGGACGAATATGGAAGATTTGTTGGGGAGTGAAGCAAGTCAGGCAATGAAAGAGACATTGTATGTCTCCACTTAACATATACCAACTGTCAAAAAAAAAGAAAAAGAAAAAGAAAAAACATATACCAACTGTCTGCACTCTATGGTAGAGACTGAAAGACTGGAGACCATAAAGGCATTAAAAATTGTAATAGACACTAGATACAGAGTGGAAAGAGAATGTGGGAAGGGAAGAACATAGGAAAGGAAATTTGGGGGGGAAATAGAGAGGTAAGACACCTGCTGGACACAGATAATTTTTTTTTTAATCTGTTGATGAGGATGTATATAATAGTCTTAATTGGACTGGACTAAGGTGTATATCATGCTGGGTAAATTCTCTTCACAATCTAAATGCTGTATAGTGATTTAATGTATGAATAATAATTTTAAAAATTAATTTTAAAAAAAGATAAGGGCCAGCAAGTGGCATGGTGGTTAAGGCACCATACTCCCACATGGCTGACCACAGTTCGAGTCCCAGACCCAGCGGCCTTTAAATCGTTCGAGTCCCAGACCCAGCGGCTTGAAAATCATACCAGGTGTTTATGCATGTGTGCCCAAAATCCTGAGAGGAGAAGGGAGAAGCCATTGCCCTGGGGGGATGATTTCCTATTTTCTCTTTTTCTGTTTCTCTCCAGTGAGCACACATACCCTATGGCAAAGAAAAGCCTACAAATAAATAAATAAAATATATCATAAAACAATATGAATGAATTTGAACCTGTCTCTTTTCTTTCTTTCTTTTTTTTTTTTGGAGAGGGTTTTGCTATAGAGTGTGGGCACTCGCCAGAGAGACAGAGAGACAGAAGGTGAGAAATCACCCCCCAGGGGGATGGCTATGCCACGATCCCTTCTCCTCCATTCTCCTCTTGGGATCTTGGGCATGCACACACACAAGTCTGGTGTGAGTTTAAGCCACTGGCTCCGGGACTTGAACTGTGGTTGACTACATGGGAGTCCAGTTACATAGCCATTATGCTAACTGCTGGTCCCAAACCTGTCTCTTTTCTAATACTTAGCTGAATTGTGCCAACAAAGTGAAACTTTCAATCAGATGTGGAGAGAAATTGGTGGTCAAACATGGAGCTGTTTGAGGGAGAAAGATAGGCCCGAATATGATCACCTGCTGAGTCTAGGGCTTTGGACCCATTTAAGTTTGAAAGAAGCAGCACCAGGAGGTGAAAGTGATGCAGAAATATGTAACAAACCGAGGTGTTTCTATTTAGAAATTCTATTTACAATGTGGGAGCTCAGACGAGCTGCCCTCCTACAGGCGCTGAACCCCAAACCGGCAGTTACATGGGCTGTGGTGCTCTTGCTTAGCACTGCAAACTTTCCTCTGAGTATTCCTCAGGCCCTGAAAGCCTCTCCCTGTAGGACAGGGAGTTGGGAATGCCTGGGAATATACACCTTATTCCCTTACATCAAGCCCTGCAAACGTAGAGCCAAGACACCCTAGCAGTTTGGTATGAAAGCCCAACTCCTTGGCCTTACAATGATAAGAACTCTTAGGTGAGTTCTTACTGGTTTCCCCTGAGAGCGTTGTCTTAATAAAGACAATGCACATGAATCCTGCCTTCTAGGGAATTATAATACTACCATTTCATCTTCCTCCTCCTCTTCATTTTCCATTTCTTCTATCCTTCTCGATTCATTCTTCCCTGACAGCAGTTTCCAGAACTTACACCAGATCATTACTATTAACTTTTGCCTGCCATATATATTAAACCAGCTGTACCCCGTATATTTCTAGCATTTAATACAAACTCATACAATTAATTTCTGTATATTTCAACTAAATTCTGTATATTTCGCTGGAAGAACAATTATAAATTTTATCTTCCTGACACTCCACAACTAATGAGTTCAATGACTGACTTTTTCAAAGAACAGCAAACGTTGTCCATAAAAGAAATATAGGATTATAAAGCTATTACCATGGACTTTCTACAGAATTGAAAAACTCTATCCATGGAATAGTGTTCATTGAGAGGTAAAACTTGTGGGAAAACCTCTTTTTGTTAGTAACAGTATTTCATCACATGGAATCAGAGGTGTGCATGGTATGGAAACAACATCCAAGTTTTCTGCAGTGTTCCGAGTGATGAGACACATGCTTTTTTATGCCTGTGCCTGATGATTACAACTTATTTCTATTTACCAGTGAGTCCTTCTCTTTGATTGGTCTACTGATATTTGACTTTTCTTCTTATTTCCAATTTTTCCTATTGGTGTTCCCCTTCCTTTATCATTGTGGAGGTTCATTTCGGCTTCATAATATATTGGGTCATCGGAAAAGTGATGACGTATTTTTCTATGCAAAAATGAGTCAGTCAAGACTTTTCTGATGAGCCAATATTTTTCTCCCCATTTTTGCTTCATTAGCATTTCTATGGCATCTTGGCATTTTTATACACAGTTAAACATTTTAAAACTTCTTAAAATGTAAATATTCGATTAAGTCAATATAAATTCAAAACATTAAAATTCTTCATTGAACTAAATTAAAGCTAAGAACTGCATATAATTATTACAACACATTTAAATACTGAAGTTAGTTCAGAATAGGTGAACTATATTTAACATTACACTCTATAGAAATTACAAGCTTAAAAGAATAATTAAACTAATGTACAGCGAACACCTACAACTCTTGTAGTCACATGTTTCTCACCTGTCAGTGTCAACAAGTATAAGTTCATAGTCACATTTTTTCATTTAATCTCTAAGTGCTTAGTTAATCACTGGGGCAACATCATCCAATATTTTGATTCGATATTGAGATGGGATATGGTTGGGTAGACTGCAGATCACGTTTATAACAGTAATCCTATGGGTGAATATACTCTGAGTATCAACAACTGATTTGCAAATGAAGTCTTGTTAGATAACCTACTCTAATAGAAACCTAACAAGCACTGCCTTCATATTACGTGAGTGAACAAATTAGTAAGCTAAGTCATTCCCCTTGAATCCATCTGTCATATCTCATAAAGCACCAATATTTGCTGCATTAAAATACACCTATAACCTAAGAGCACACCAAGTAGGGAAGATAAACAATGGACAGGAGTGTCTTCCGCCTTCAAGAAGAGTTTGTCTGATTCTTCTTTTATACTTTGTTTATCTCTGCTTTATGTAATAATACTAAATATTCTAAAATAAGAGAGTATCAGTAATTTGCTTTAGTGTGTACTAATTCAGAATACCATATCTGTTTTACTTTTGTTCCTTTAAAAGGAGTATTTTAAACTCTCAGGTTAGAGGTGATCCAGCTATTAAAGTAAAGGCAGTTTCTACCAAGGTCAGTTTTCTCAAAAGAAAATTCAACACATTTAGAAAACCAAAACCTTTCAAATGATTTTACTAAATTAATTAGCATGTAGGTCATACTAACGCTCCCCTAAAAGGGGGGCGAGGCGGGGGAAAAGGCAGCATGTCATTTCATTGCTTCAGACCACAATAGCTAATGCAATAACAAACGTTTATTTAATGAAACAGAAATCCTTGATCTTCCTAGAACTGACAAACCAGAAGTATAACATCTTAAAATTTCAAAATTTCTTTCTGTCCAGGAAATATTTTGTAGGACAGATCAGACTGAATTATTGCTGCTCAAGAGGTCACGGGAATAATTTGCATTTGCCCACAATTAATACACATTTTGAAAAAGTATCAGTTCCATAGAAATTCACAGACACATGTTTGTAACTTTTTTGGTGGATCAAATCATGTTAGTCTTTATGTCATTAAATGCGGTTCTGAGGTGTGAATAATAATTAATTAAGGCTGCTTTATAAACATACTTCCAAATGGGTTTTGCCCCTTCAAAAAGTCTCCTTGGAAAAAAAATAACAAACTTATTCCAATAAATCTATTGCTCAAACTATTTTTGGAATTCATTCAGAAGCAAGTAGTACCTTTTCTGGGATAGATCTCAATAACCCAAAGTAATTTTGTGCCCATTTTTGTGTACTACATTGAATGAAAACACTTGGTAATGCATTCAGTTAATTTTTGCAATGGTCCTAGCAAATAGTGAGAGACTGAAGATGTTTTTGTACAAAGCTCTAAAGCTGTTTTGAAGTTAAATATGAAAAAAAAATTAAAACTATTTTGAACAGTAGCCTTCAAAGACCAATGTAATAATTTTGAAAAATGACATCCATTTAAAGTGATGTGTATGTTTTGGCATGAAATCATCCTCAGGTATACCATATACATAATATATGACATACATGATATATGATATACCTCAAGGATTTGGTAAGCTTTAGTTTCCATTTGTTATTTCTCATTTGCTGACTTCTCGGCAAATCTTTATTTCACTCACTCATGGATCCACTCATCCATTCATACTTTCATACATACGTTTAAGTTTCCATTCATTTATTCAGCAAACATTTAATGAGATATTACAAAGTACCAGGATAAATCCAAGGGCACAAGATAAGTAAGACATGGGCTCTGCATAAATTTTGTATCTTTGATTTTTTTCCCATGAAGATTGCAGACTCAACTGTCTGTTCCTAAAAGAAAAAAAGAATGTTTAAAATAATTTGAATCTTAGGGAAAACCCTGGTTTTGTAATCAACTCTTTCCTAAAAGAAAATAGTCAATGAATTTAATGACTTTGGGAGTCTCATGTTTTTCCTGTTACTGCCAACAGCTAGAGTCACCTGTCACTTGCTTTTGAAACTCAATAAATTCTCCCCAATTAACTCACTATCCATCAACTTGGCATAAACATGGCTTAATCACCCAGCATCTCTTTAACTGAACTCTTAACTGTATTTCTTTCATTCTAATTTTAGACGATAGCATATGATAAAACAAATTCATATTATCAGCTTATTTTAAGAAACAGGTTCCTGAGAATATTCTGGGATCAGTATCATTAGCCCTAACTCTCTACTCATTCAACACTCAAATCTGAGTAATTGACAAGGTGAATAATTATGCAGGAATGTGATGCTGACAGACGGCAAAGATCTGCAATCCTTATGGATGTAACATTATTCGCAATACTGTACTTGGGCAGAAAAGAATATTCTCCCCAATGTTTTCCACAACAACAGATAACATGGAAAATATTTTTAACCAGGATATGCCTTTAGGCAATGCTTCTTATCCCTGGGTATCCAATAAGTGAAGTTTTATTACAAATAACCATCGTATCTAGAAAAGTATAAACAAAACCTACCAAATGATTGCCTATATGCACGGCTCTCTCAATCAAGATACAAAAATTGAACATCTTTAAATCTTCAACTTTGCATGTCCCTACTTGTCTCTAATATGAAGATAACGAAATGATTAAAATGTCAAAAACAATTTTTCTGAGAAACAAAATGGTAAATTTTAGTGATTAAAAAAAAATATGTAAGAAATAACCTGAGGATTGGACCTCCTTAGCCTAGTGACTAAGGGAGCTGGACTGATATGGCTGACTATGGTTCTAATCCTGGCCACAGAAGCTTGAAAAAAACCTCACTAGGTGTGTGTGTGTGTGTGTGCCTAAATCCTAACAGATGAAGGAACTCAGGAGGTGGAATCGTGGCATACTATGCCCAACTGGGGAGTGCTTTCTCCTCCCTCTCTATGTCTCTCTCTGCTGAATGTATGTACCCTCTGGTAACAATGACACAAAATGTTACTTGAATGAAATTGTTAAACAATGTTAAACTTTATAATACTATGTTGTTTAAATGATCATAAGATATGTATTAGGGGAAAATATAAAAGCAAAGAGAATCATCGTCGGTCACTATTTCTTGAATTTGAGCATGACACTTGCAGTAAAGAGAGAAGGGCAAGGGACCAGGACCATATGGTTAGGTAAGCTTTATAAGCTACGTTTAGCATCTGCATTGCACCCTATAAGCAACACGGGGCCATTAAATGGTTATAATCAATGAGATAGGATCAATTCTCTGTCATTGGAAAGATCATCTGACTGGCAGTGGAGAAAATGGATGCAAGAGAGGAGACTGGATGAAGAAAGATTAGGTAAGATTATAGAGTGAAAAGGTGAAGAAGGCCTGAGCTAAAACCATAGCTTCATATAAGACAGTGAGGGAGGAAAAGATGGACACAGAGACATTTCTGAGTCATGTCTGTAGGTTCAACCCCACTGAAGTGCTTCTTACTCAGTAATTTTACGATCCAAACTGAATTGACGGACATCATCATCACTGAGAGAAGAAGCTTAATATAAAATACTCCAGGCAGTGGAGATGTGATGTTGCAAAAAGAAGTTGTTGCATTACTTTTCAGGGGTTGGTCTCATACATATGTCCCCCCAACACAAAATATAACAATACACCCATGCACTGCACACACTTCCCTCACCTACAGAGCTTGCATTCTTTTGTTTGTTTGTTTTAGAGAGATTTTTGCTATAGGGCACATGTGCTTGCCAGAGAGACAGAGGGAGAGACAGAGAAAGAAATCATCCCCCGAGAAGGATGGCCATGCCACAATCCTATCTCTTCCATTCTCCTGTCGGGGTCTTAGGAACACAGGCACATACACCTAGTATGAGTTTTAAGCCTCTGGATCTGGTACTAGAACCATGATTAACTACGTGGGAGTCCAGCAACATAACCATTATGCCATCTGCTGGTCCCCAGAGCTTAAAATTTAAAAAGCATCTCATATGCATTACTCATATGCAACAATCCTGTCCAAGTAGATATCATCATACCAACCATGCAGTTAAGAACAACACATGGAGATGATTCTCTTTATTAAGGGTCATTCTATTGTAAAGAGTTGGCCTTAACTCCAGACATTCCCACTCTAAGGTACAGTCATCATAACACTAAGATTTGTTCCTACCAGAAAGACAGTGGTGATCTTCCAGACAACCTCCAAAGGGCCTTTTCCAGAGAACCTTCAATCTCTGTTTACTAACCATATATATTTGGCCAAACAAGTTACTTCTCACAGTCTCAGATGTTGTGACAATAAAACAGAATAATATAAAGTACCCTCAGCCTCATCCAGCACTCTTATAAATCCTACTCTGTTTCAGATATTTGAAGATAGCTACTGTATCAAGCAGAAATGCCACATGGACCATGTTTCACAGGTCAGGATTGAAATATACAGGTACACTCTCAATATAAACAAATAATTTGTTTACCAAGGGAGAGAGTATATGTATTAAGAGGGTCAAATCAATGCCAGTAGGTTTACTAATAATAAACATTAGCTAAGGAAACTAAATAAGAATAGTAGGGTAAAAATCTATTTTAAATTATGTTATCAAAAGTCAATAGATGAGAGTTTCAAGTAGTTGGATACACCCAATAAATCGAATATTACAAGAGAAAAAGGAGAGTGATTGCTAATAACACTTTATTGAATTTGACAATTTAAAAAGTCATTACTCATATTAAATTGTGATCCATAAAACTGGCAAAGATTAGAAAAAATAATAATGCGGAGTTGCTATTAAGACTCCAGAATAAAGACTCACACTTTGCTCTTCAGAATGCAAATCAGAGTCATACAGTATTAAATAATAAGAGCCCCAAACGTGCAGTTTCTCTTTCTCTCCCCTTTTCTTTATTTATTGATTTTTTTATTGATTACTTTATTCCCTCACAAATAGGTGAACATTCACCCTCAAGATTTTGTCATCTTCATAGTAGAAAAGATAAGGCTTAGAACTGGATCACTTGACCCTTTCTCTTCTTATCTCCTCTCAGTTCAAAATGCTTACATCTCTTAATAGCGTTCTCTTAGGTCTGCAGTTGGGCTCAACACATTCAAGCCTCAGCACAATCTTCTTTGTAGTTTTTGCCTTTTTCTGGAAAAATAGGCTTAGTCTGTCCACCATAGCCACTCTACTTCCTGTCATAACGTCGCTTTCCCCGAGCATACAGAGAATCCTTGCCCTTTTTGTTCTGTGTCACCTTATGAGGTTGGTACTTGTCACACCTCTTATAGATGGCCCGGTGGATTACAGGGACGTTCACTATGCTTGCGGGCCTGCTATCTGCACAGAAAGAGCTTGATTTATTTATTTTGGTTTATGCCATAGGACACATGTGCTCACTGGAGAAAGAGAGATTCAGAGAAAGAGAGAGGTAAAGTCAGAAATCACTCCCCACCTAGGAGGAATGGCCACCTCATAATCTCTCCTCCATTCTCCTCTTAGGATTTTGGGCATGCATGCACATGTGCTTGTCATGACTGTCAAGTCACCAGGTTCGGGATGCCAACTGCAGTCGGACATATAGAAATCCAGCACCTCAACCACCATGCCACTTACTAGCCCCTCTAGTTCTTTTATGTTTTTAAATTATTTACTTAAATCTTATTTATAATTACTTTTTAATTTGGTATAGGGCACATATGCTGACCAGAGAGAGATAAGTGTGAGAAACAGAGAGAGAAAGTGAGAAAGCAAACTGCCAGGTCCAGGACTCGAGCTGTGGCCAGCCATGTGGGAGTCCAGTGCCTTAACCACTGCACCATCTGCTAGCCCCACTATAGTTCTTCTTCATTGATTCGAAATTCAAGAAATTTTCCCACTATAAAAATTAGACTCCCACAAACCAAAACTATAAGAATACGTTTCTGAAGAAAAATTTATGGTTATGTGAAACTTTAATAGAAATCATTGGTGAGGAAACTACCAGGCTATGCCGAAGACACTTTACTCCTTCAAGACTATTGACACTCAATAGAAGGAAAAAGATAAGTAGAAGAGACATTAGAGAAACCCTGAACCTGGGTTCTGTCACTGAAAATTTTTTGACAGTAATTAAGTTTTACAAATCCACATAAGGTTCAAGAGCTTTTGACATGTTTTCTCCAGTATGCTTTTATACGAAGAGGTACAATAGACTAGAACCTCTTTAACACACAGACCAGGTACTCCAAAATTTCTAGCTAGGCCAATGATATGCAAGGGTTGAGGATGCTTCTAGATTAACAAGCCAGTTATGATTTAAGCAGACTCATCTAGTTTCAGCCAAAATCACCTTCATAATTGAATGAACGTAATAACTCCTAAAGATATTTGTAATATGTTGATAAAGAAGACAGTTTTCAGTTGCTGAGGAGTTTTTGGCCATAATTGCTCATACCAGATTTCCCTCACCTGAATGTATAAATCTAAATGGCATATTTCCAACAATGTTACAAAGCAGGCAGGAATTTTCAAACAATAAAGAGAGGGCCAGGAGGTGGCATGGTGGTTAAGGCACTGGATTCCCACATGGTCAGCCATAGTTCGAGCCCTGGATCTGGGACTTGAAAATCATGCTGTGTGTGTGTGTGTGTGTGTGTGTGTGTGTGTGTGTGTGTATGTACCCAAAGTCCCAAGGAAAGAATGGTGGAGAAGGAAGTGTGGCATGACCATTGCCCTGGAGGATGATTTCCTACTTTCCCTTTCTCTGTCTGTCTCTCTCCTGCAACTGCACGTGTCTTACAGCAAAAATCTAAAAATAGATAGATAAATACATAAAAGAGAACTAGTAATGAAGACAGTGTTGACCAATTTTTTCTCAGAGAAACTGTAAAGCACCATGCTCTATATTTTCTGAGCAGGGAAAGACTCTAGCTTAGAATCCAGCACTCTTATAAATCCTACTCTCTATCAGATATTTGAAGATAGCTACCTAATCAAGCAGAAACGCCACATGGTTCATGTTTCACAGGTCAGGTTTGAAATACGTAAGTACACTCTCAATATAAACAAATAATTTGTTTACCAAGGGAGAGAGTATATGTGCTAAGAGGGTTAGAGCCAATGCTAGTAGGTTTACTTATAATAAACATTAGCTAAGGAAATTAAGAGTAGTAGAATAAAAATCTAGTTAGGGCAAAGGCATGAGGCATAAACATTACCTTTTATCCTCTTTGAAAACAAACTCTCTGCCTAACAAGGTTTACATAAAGAATCTATCATATTTTGGCAAGAAGTCCTTTCCTTGCTCCCCTTTTGTCTTGAGGTTGGTTACCTATTTTATCCTATGGAAACTTTAGTTACAAAGGGACTTGAAGACACATTTTCAACAGGTCTCTTTCAGCTTCACAGAAGTAAGGAGTGGCTGCCTGGCGGGTCATCCACTTCCGACCGAGAAGGGTGACCCAGATGATGGGCACTGATGCCCTCAGCCTTCTTCACTTCAGTAGGATTTGTCTGGCCTTTTTTTGGTTTGTTTCCAATGTAGGTAAATGAGCTCTGCAAATACTAACTGGTGTCAGGCATGCTGTGAGCCACTTGCTAATGAGGCCCTGAGGATAGAGGCTGGAGGAGCTATTTCAGCTGGTCTGAAGGCAATACCTAACAGTCAGACTTTAATTTCACTTAAGTGCAAACCAGAGAAGGGTAACTCTGGAAGGCTTTTTAAATATGAGGGAATAAACTCAAATCACAGCATAATCCAATTAATGACACAATAAGGCTTTCAGAAATGACCTAAGGCAAATGATAAAGTGAATGGTTAAAAAAAAAAAAAGTCCAACTAGTCACAGGACTTTAAAAGGTCTGTTATTTTGAAGAGCTCTTTTGCAGACACATCTACATTTATCTTAATAGACAGTAGGCAGTATGATCCCAGACCTGGAAGTGACAATGATCCGGGTGGCGGCCCACTTTGCAGATAGAGAAGATCAAACTTCAGCCATGTTCTTTCTATGTACTCGCCACACTTCTCCTAAACTGTAATTCTCTTTTTTGGAGTATTAGTCTGAGCTTTATTCAATCTCTGCCTTACAGATTCATGCAAACATTATTTGGTTTGGGTTACAAATGCCCAGAATATGGGGATTCTGTCAGTCTGACCATCTCTAAAGAGTGTGAAAGCAGCTTGAGTCTTCAAAATGTTTTTCTGATAATGATGATGAATCTTTTCTAAAAAGAGGCAACCAATGAAAAGAAAGAAGTCATTATCATTTCCTTAACCTCCTAGTCAGTAATATGTTCCCTTCTATTGTATCCTGGCTTTATTTATTTAAATTTAAATTGTTTAGTTTGCCCTAAGATACATGTGCTCACTGGAGAGAGACAGAGAGAGAAGGAAAGTGAGAAATTACACCCTAGGGGGATGGCCATGTCACAATCCTTTCTCCTATTGGGATTTTGGGTACTCATGCATTGTACACACACCTAGTCTGTTTTTCGCCAGGCCCAGGACTTGAACCACTCAGTAGGCCATGTGAAATCCAGCTGTCTTGGGACCAGCAGTTAGCATAATGGCTATGTCGCTGGACTCCCACGTAGTCGACCACGGTTCGAGTCTTGGACCCGGTGGCTTAAACTCACGCCGGGCATGTATGTGTGCATGCCCAAGGTCCCGAGAGGAGGATGGAGGAGAAGGGATTGCACCGTGGCCATCCCCCCTGGGGGGTGATTTCTCACTTTCTGTCTCTCTGTCTCTCTCTGTCTGTCTGGCGAGTGCACACGCCCTATAGCAAAAACCTCTCCAAAAAAAGAAAAAAAAAAAGTATGTATAAATCTTTCTGTTCTCTGCCTCATGCCTCTTCTTTTTCCCCCATGTCAGAGAAAAGCAGCAGGACACCAGATTCTGTAACTTTGAAAGGACAAAAATGACAGACGTGAATCAAATTATTCACTAAGATAAATAATTTCAACAGAAGAGAAACAGTAGAAATTAAATTGCATAGTATATTTTGTATCATTTGAGTGGTTTATTACAAAAGTAAGCATATATATTTGCACACAGGGCAACTAATCCTTCTCTACTTATGGCCTCAGAGAACGATCTCTCGTGAGGAAATAATGCATAAGTTTGTGCCTTTTACTCCATCCTCTTCAGTGAGTCCCCTGACACACAGTAATACCCTGTTCTATGACACAGAACGCACTAGCTGTTATGAGATAGAAATAATACCCATCAGAAGCAATTGTAGTGGATGTTTTACTGTTCAAGCATACACGTTTCAGAGGGTATAAACTTAGAGTTTTAGTTTTTAAATTACTGTCACATCTACACATTACAATAACACATGCTTTCTGTTTTCATTTAAGAAGCTCCAGTATAGATATGTTTATCTACTTTTTCACTTGCAGGCATATAATATTCACTTTTGAAACCTAAGTGATCACTTAACTTATTTTTCAAGGAGGAATACAGGAATGTTGCTTATTTAACTATATGACAATCAAGTTGATTCACCTGTCACCATTGCTATTTATTGAGTGTCCATGAATGGAAACAAGTACTTAAATCAGACCAAATTGCCATCAGTGTGCTAATTAACAGATCACTACTTCTTCTGTACGTCTGCAAGTATTAATGACAAAAAAGTGAAAACTGGAGAAATTGATGGTGAAGGCTGGAAGGTTACTTTTCCCCTTTACTACCCAAAAGCTTCTGACCTCAGAATATTACTACTCCATTCCCCTACTTTTCAGTTTTAAATAAACAGGGACTGTTAGTAAAAGTGAACATGTCATCCCTTCAATTGCCTTCACAAAATTTATTTTCTGTGGGATTGTAATTTTAGTGTTCCTATTAAAAGATGCTAGTAGCAATATGTTCTACTTATCTCATAAGTAAAAAGATATTTTTTAAACATCTTATTTATTTATTGGAGAGATTTTTGCTACAGGGCTTGTGTGCTCACTATAGAGACAGAGAGACAGAAAGCGAGAAATCACCCTCTGGGAGGATGGCCATGTCGCATTCCCATCTCCTCCCCCCTCCTCCTTGAATCCTGGGTATGCATGCACATGTGTCGGGCATGATTTTGAAGCCAATGGGTCCAGGACTCGAACTGCAGTCAGCCACATGGAAGTCAAGTGACGTGACTGCCACACCATCCACTGGTCCCAAATGTCATATTTTCAATAATCCAGAGAGGGAGCAGCTGCAGTAGTACAATGGTAACATAACATGCAGAATCCACATGGGAGTCCTGAGTTTGCTTCCTAAGGTCTCCCCATACGCCTCAGGTGTGCACAAGTGCCTATAATCTGGGCTGTCCAAGCATGGAGATGTATTACCAGGTGAGGACCCTGCTGGGAATACAGGTCTGTGTTTGTTTGTCTCTCTCAAGAAGAAAAAAACTTTAAGCAAACAAACAAACAAACAAAAATCCAGAGTATAACTGAGCAACTTTTTCTTTTTTTACTTTTAAGAGAAATTTTTGCTATAGGGTGCGTACACTCACTGGAGAAACAGACAAAAAGCAAGAAATCACCACCCAGGAGGAGTCCCTTCTCCTCCATTCTCCTCTTGAGATTTTGGGCATGCACACACATGTGCCAGGAGTGAGTTTTAAGCTGCCAGGTCCAGGACTCGAACTCGATCGACTACATGGGAGTTCAGCAATATAACCTTTACGCCATTTGCTGGTCCAACAAAATTTTCTTTTATTTTTAAAAAATATTTTATTTAACTTTATTTATTTACTTTAATTTGACCAGAGAGGGACAGAGCATGTGTGCAAAAGAGAGAAAGAGGGAGAGGTAAAGCGAGAAAGCAAGTCGCCAGGTCTAGGACTTGAACTGCGGTTGACCATGTGGGAGTCCAGCACCCTTAACCACCACACCACCTGCTGGCCCCAGCAACATTTTCTCTTAAATGAACTATTTTTAGTTTATTTTTTACTTCTATTTAGTTTACATTTACTAAATATATTTGTGACTTTCTTGTCAATATGCTTTCCTTTCATTACTTATTTACAATGAGTACCTAAACATAGAAATATTCACACTTTTAAATGCTATTTTAAAGACTTTTGGGGGTACATTTAGCTAATATTTGTGTTATTTATGTAAAGTAAAATAATATTTATTATTAAATGTTATGCTATCATATGCTCCCATGACTTAACATAATCTTGTTTTTTTTTTCCCAACACAAAAAACCCTGGTTGAATGCCTAGAATATATAAAACAGGAAATTATGGTCTATGGAGCTCATAATATAAACAGACCCAGCTCCTGCCTTGAAGAATCTTAAAACAGAAAGGTAATTTATTTGCATTTACAAATCCCACAAATATCTCACAAACCATAAAAATGACCATTTTATTTCTGAGATTATATCTCATGTCATAGACTACGGTAGATTATTTAGATTTACCAGTCCATTGGATACTAATATTGCTTTTAGAGATTCAATGCACTCATTTCACCAGTTTTATTCTAATGGATCAATACAGCTGTAAGTAACAATGTATGTGACACTTCTATTACATAATTTTGATTTATTAAAAAATAGAAGAGAGCTGAGTTTCTTAAAGTCTTAAAAGGAAATGTAGAGACACAGAGGAATCAGAGTTGCAGTGAGCATTCCAGGCAGAACACACACACAGGAAAAGAGGTATAGGCTGGTGTGCCTGGTCTGGAGGGCCATAGGCAGAGAAGGGAAGCACATAAAAGAAGGCAGAGGTGGTTGGAGGTGACAGTTAAAGGGATAACAGTTATTGGTGTAACCAATGAAGGCTTCTGAGTCATGCTAGGGAGTTTAGATTTCATCTAAAATATATGGGCAGCCATCGAAGAGTATTAAGAAAAGCACATATGTTGGTGTGGGGAGATTTGACAAACATACATAGATGTTTTGGAGACCAGCAGGCCTAGAAGCAGGGACATGTATCAGGAGATACTACAGTAATCTAAGGAAAAAATGATCAGGGTAAATGAACAGGGGCAGTAAGAGAAGAGAAATGGAGGACAGACTGCAGGTGGTGTGGTGGTTAGGGCAGCTGGATCCCATATGGCCAAGTGCATGGTTCAAGTCCTAGACTGGTGGCTTGAAAAATATGCCAGGCACGTGCGTATGCATGCCCAAAATCCCAAGAGGAGAATGGAAGAGAAGAGATTGCAGTGTGGCCATCCCCTCTGGGAAGTTTCTCACTTTTTCTTCCCTTCTCCCTGCTCCCCACTCCCCTCCCTACCCCAGCACGTGCATGCACCCAATAGCAAACTATGGAAGGAAGGAATCTTGGATTTGACAACATAGGATGTAAGCGAGAGTCGGTAAAATGAGAATGACCACTGGATTTTGGGTTGAGTGTCATTTGTAAGTAAGAAATGGAAAGTTGGAGGATTACAAGAGGAATAGTGATTTTGTATTTGTTTCTTTGCTAAAGAGGGAAAGGTTACTGTGGAGTAATGAGTGGTTGAGACATATCACATTTGAGTTGTCTAAGAGATATCCAAGCGAAGAGGTGCAGCCAGTCAATAGGTATGTAGGTATGCTGCTTAAGAGGAAAGTGAGAGCTGGAAATATATATGTGTGTGTCAGCACATAAGGTGATAAATTAAATCTTAAATATGAGTGAGCTCTTCAGGAGGTGTAGAGCCACACAAGAAACAGTAAGAGAGAGTAGTAAAGCAGCCATGGCTCTCCTAGTTTCTCAAGCCGGATACCGATGATAAGATCACCTAAATTTTTTGAACAATGAATTTGTTTTACTCATGTCACCATTACCTATAGTAACTCTTCCTTCTCATGATTATTTACTAAGGATTTTAAAAACTCAGTCATATTTTTGTTTATTTAAATGTTATACCTTTAAAAAAAGTATATTGCGCAAAGGTGCTCACTGGAGAGAGAAAGAGGGAAAGCGAGAATGCCCACCCACATGGGGCATAGTTATTGCCACAATCCTTTCTCCTCCATCTCCGCCTTCTTGTAGGATTTTGGGCATACACATACAAGGGCCCAGCGCGTTTCTCAAGCTGCCAGGTCTGGGACTCGATCTGTGTGATTGACCATGTAAGATCCAGCTGCCTTAACCACCATGCTATGGGCTGGCCCCCATTTATTTTCACTATAAATTGTGAGAGTGGGAGAGGAAGAGGAAGCGGGAGAAGGAGAGGGAGAGAGGAAGAGAAATGGGATCCTTGACAGGTTCAGCCTGTGCTATGATCCCCTTTCTCCAGTCCTTCAGACCTTGGGGACCATGACCACCTGGGTGTTTTCGGGTCATCCCAGGCATCTGAACCTGTTTGGCCATGTGGCTTCCAGCACTGCAGTCTTGTGTTTTACGGACTGTGCCATCTAGGCTGGACCACAAATTTTGTTTTTAAGATTTATGTATGCTACTATGCATAGAACTAGTTTAATTAACATGCATTCTTTGGCTGTACAAATTTGATTTATACACTTCCCTTTGGTAAACATCAGATGATTTCCACTTTTTTACTACTAGAAACAGTGTTGTACCAAATGTCTTTTAACTCACCTCTCTGAACACGTAATAAAAGTGCTGGATGAGGAGATATCTTCTTAGAATCAGAATGGCTCAATTCTGGTATGTCTATTCTTTGGATTTCAGGAGATGGAAAGTGAGGTGAAGTGTTAGCAACCTCTTACTAACAAAAACAGTGCATTTCTGAAGAAAATAGTATTTATGAAAATAGGATTAGGCTGAAGAAGGTTATTCAGTCTTTAACTATTATTAACATTTTGTATTTCTAAGCCAAGTTTACTTGCTTGGAATAAAACTGAATAGTTCTATGAGTAGGGACCAGCAGTTAGTGTAATAGCTATGTCACTGAACTCCCATGTAGTCGATTGTGGTTCGAGTCCCAGACCCGGTGGCTTAAACTCATGCCAGGTGCGTGTGCATGTGTGCCCAAGATCCCGAGAGGAGAATGGAGGAGAAGGGACTGTGGCATAGCCATCCCCCCTGAGGGGTGATTTCTCACTTTCTATCTCTCTGTCTCTCTCTTTCTAACGAGCGCACATGCCCTATAGCAAAAACCTCTCCAAAACAAAACAAAACAAAACAAAATAGTTCTATGTGTAAAATAAAGACCAAAGAGATGCAGTTGAACTGCAACTGGCCATGTCAGAGTCTAGCGCCTTAATCACCATCCCACTTGCTGGCCCTCAAACGCTTTTCTCCGGGCTTTACAAATACAAAAATTTTTATATCACCCTAAAAGTCTCTACTCATACCTAGTTTGCAGAAGGGCAAGCTGAGACTCAGAGAGAGATAGGGAAGCCACAACACCAAGGTTTGTAACCCAAGTGGCTATTGGCTTATCCACGTTCTCAGCTGCCTTCTGCCACTCACAGGGAAACTGCACAACCACCCTCACTTAGAAGAAAAGGATGGCGTGTGTACTGGTCCCCCTCAGTTCTGTTAGCTGCTATTATTATTTATTATTCAAATGAGTATATATTTTGGAAAACCTGACGAGAACAATTGAATCTAAAGTTGTAGAATTAAACTGCTCCTCCATGGTGAGATTTTAGACTGGTTCACAATTGTGTTAACCTAATCACTGGGTACCCTTTATTTTCTATTGTAGTAAATAACAACAAAGCTAGCTTTCATTATGCTTTTCTCTGACTAAATATGTGTTACAAATACATTTGGTGCTATTCTTATCCTTGAGGTTTGTTTATTCTCTTTTTAAAATACATTGTATTGTCTTACTTTAAAAAAAAAAAAACTTCCAAAAAAATAATTGCAAGGAAGTGGAGAAAAGATCAATGACCTGTAATTTATATTTCAATAGAGATACTAAAATAAGCTGCTTTTATTTTTGATTTATTTTAGAGGATGGTTTTAAAGTCTTCTTGTGACAGCTACTACAACCCTCTACTAAAGCAGGAACTGCCTGGAAAAACTCTCACTCTCCCACAATATCAATAAAATGAGCAAGAAAAATTAGCTTCACAGCAGGCCACTTTAATGAGACACAGAAGCAAATTGGACAAGGCAGATAATATGATGCATTTTGGAATATAACAGAGAATAGAACTAGTAAGTATAAAAGAAGCCCTATCACTTTGTAAATCAAACTCCCAGGGTGCGAGAGAAATCGTACGTATCTATGGAAAGATGGGCAGGCAGGCGCGTGCCTATAGGCGTTCATTCTTGCGTATGTCTTTACGCCTGTGGATGCAAATGCGTCCATCTGTACTACTCTGTGCTGAGCCTAGTAAGCCATCGCTATCATGGCTAACAGCCAGTAAACACTATTACGACAACCTCAACTTTCATGGAAAAAAAAGAAAGTACGTGTAGTTCTTGAACATAATGTAACATTTCCAAAACTGACAAATAACTTTCACAAAAATGAAACTACATGTTAGAAGATGATGAAGTGATTCTTATTCATTCATTCATTCATTCACTCATTCATCCATTCATTCAGTTTTTTTTGCTATAGGGCACATATGCCTGCCAGAGAGAGAGAGAGAGAGGAAAAGTGAGAAATCACCCTCAGAGGGGATGGCCATGCTTCAATCCCTTCTCCTCCAGTCTCCTCCCAGAACCGTGGGCGTGCTCACACACACCCCCTGTGTACCTTTCAAGCTGTTGGGTCTGATACTCAAACCGCGGAGTTGGCCATGAGGAGATTCAGCTACCTTAACTGCCACGCCATCTGGCTGGCTCTGAACTGATTCTTCAAAAGATTAGTAAGAATGCATAAAAATTATAGGACCCTAGGAGTGAAGGTCCTTGACAAGTAAATAAAAGCCATTCTATTATGACACACAAAAGGTCTGCTAACTCATGTGAAGAATAAGGTACTAATTTGGAACTGTTTTATTTAAAATTCTGTACACCTAAAAGAGAGACATTGTACAGAAAAGCTCATGAAAACTTTTTTAAGTCTGCAGGAAAAAAATATTCATTTCAAATAATAATTGCAGAATCCATCATCAACTATAAGGCAGGTCATGAAGACTCTGGGTTAGGTCTTAAATATTTTAAGCTTTTTTTTATGGTATAAGATGTAAGGTAAAGGTCCACCTTTACTCTTTTGCAAGTGTATTTTCTTTTTTTATAAAGAATTATTTCACTTAATTTTCTTCTTCTTATTTTTTAAAATGTGTTGTAGTATATGTATACTCACAAGAGAGAGAAAGTGAGAAAGCAATCCACCAGGTCCAGGACTCGAACCACAGTAAGCCATGTGGGAGTCCAACACCTTAACCATCACGCCACCTGCTGGTCCCCAAAATTTAAAGCATTTATAATAAATTATCTCTCTAAATAAGTTCCTCAGAGATAGTCTGTAATAAGTAATACTTCAAGAGAAACCATTCCACACAACAGTTTGACGTAACTGCTTACTGAGTGTGTCTACAGTGTTAGGATCTGGCCACACCATGCTTTTGATGGTGATAGAAAAATAGTTTGGGTTCTCATCCCAATTTGTTCATTTATTTTATACCTACTATATATCTGGCACTAGGCTAAAAATAGGAAGTTAGAAAAAAGGCCAGCTGGTGGCATAGTGGTTACGACAGCTGGATCTCACATGGCCAATTACATAGTTCAAGTCCCTGACCCTGCAACTTGAAAAGCATACTGAGCAAATGTGTGTGCCCAAAAATCCCAAGAGGAGAAACAGAGAAGGAATTGCTATGTGTCCATCCTTTATGGGGACGCTTTCTCACTTTCCCTCTCTCTGTCTCTACAGCAAATGCACATACGCTCTAGCTAAAAAAAAAAAAAAAAAAAAAAAGACAAGAAAAAAGAGGTATTCGACATGCAATGGCTTTGCAGTTACAAAGACCAAATGTGTCCAGTTTGCCAAAAGTGATGCTGAATAACCACAATCTTGGCAAACTATGGTCATCAAGGCCTTTGAGGGCCTTCCAGCCCTTTATATAAATTTTTCTACAGATGCGTGGTAAGCTGTGGAGCTGGCGGCTCCAAACTGCTACCACCCTCATCCCCGCCCCCAAGGCTGCCCAGGCTCACACTTATCCAGCGGTCGGTCGGGAGGGCTGATGAATGATCTCATTAGGTCTATATTTGCCAGAGCCACAAAACACATCCTGAAGAAAACAATAACGGAGGCTCATAAACTAAGTCTAAGGACAATACGTTGTTTTTTGTTTTTTGTTTTCAGAGGAAGAGTGGCACTTTCAAGTCCAGCAGGTTATATGGCTTTAGATTGTTTCCTGACTATACCATTTCTCTCCGGGTCTTGAGTCAGAGTCCTGGGGAAAGGGAAAGACACAGGCGAAGTAAAAGAGCCATTTCGCAAACTCCATGGGAAACACTGAAAACGCAAGGCCGTTCTCCCCTGCAGCTCACAAAGCAGCAGGCAGAACTAGTGCAAGGATAGGGAACTTGTGCCCTATTGGCAAGGAGGCTGCAGGGTGGCTGGTGACAGTTCTGCATTAGCGCACAGAGGAGAAGCACAGCACACGCCACCTAATAAGCCAGGTGCCATGTTTCTGAGCGTGTGGGAGGCACACTCCTAGTAGGAAGCAGCCAGGAGAAAGTGCAAGAGTGACCGCCTTTCCTGAGAAGGCAAATTGCATGTTACCCTCAGACATACACAGCCAAAGGGGACACAGACTCGACACAGGCTCTCGGGACCTCCATCACTTGGTTTTCTGGTGTCATTTTCAGTCCACTGCAAACCCTTCCTCCACACACGTACGCATTTGAATTTGAATGAAAAAACTTGAAAACCAATGAAGACTGAAAATACTTAGTTTGCATTTAAACAAAATAACCTCATGGTTTTTTTTAAAATACATAAATTATCAAGTATATTATGAATACATATGGCACAAAATACTCGTCCCAATTATCAAAAATAATGGAATTTGGCTTTCCATCGTGTAGTTAGTCTATTAGCCAAAGGGATGCTCTGGATTCAGAGGACGCAGCATATTGTGATGCCACTAATGAGAAACCTTCGCCAAGTCACGGCACCTACACTACTTCATCCACAGCATCATTACGGATTCATGGGAAATTGGGGGATAATGCCCCTCCCCCCACCAACCGCGACAACCAACAAATGTGGCCTGGCAAATAGCCCTCCTACTGCAGCATCACTTCCAGCTCTGCTAGGTCTAGTGGGATTCCAGAACACAGTGGTCCTGGGTACGTTTTGTTGTGAAATCTGTTTTGTCCTAGAAACAGAACGAAATTAAAAGCTGATGTTTATTCCCCACATATTTGAATGTATGCCTACCCCTCTGCCCCCGAAACATATATCTGGGCAAACTAGGTGCTGATTTTTTGGCTGTTCTTTTTCTTTTATTTAATTGGCCAATAGACAGTTTTTAAAGCTTTGATTATGATTTGCTCAGCCTTTTATGAGGCAACGGAGAAAAACAAATAAAACAGAGGACCAGTTTTGAAATGCTGTCTCTAGGGGGACTAACTGTATGACACCAGTTATAACAGTGGGTATTGGATTCAGGAGAGCGTGCACAGAGTGCTACCCAAGCATACAAGGAAAGGGTCTCTCACATACCCTGATGGAGGGGGAGAGTGCCCATCTTTACAGAGAAAGTGGTATTTAAGTTGAGTTTTTTTTTTTTTTTTGGAGAGGTTTTCGCTATAGGGCGCGTGCGCTCGTCAGACAGACAGAGACATAGAGACAGAAAGCGAGAAATCACCCCCCAGGGGGGATAGTCACGCCGCAATCCCTTCTCCTCCATTCTCCTCTCGGGATCTTGGGCACGCACGCACACGCGCCCGGCGTGAGATTTAAGCCACCGGGTCCCAGACGCGAACTGCGGTCGACTACGTGGGAGTCCAGCGACATAGCCATTACGCTAACTGCTGGTTTCCTTTAAGTTGAGTTTTGAACTTAGGATTTGGAGTTGATGAGGTCTTCTAGAGAGAAAGAGAAATCCAAGCTAAAGAAAGATAATGTTCATAGAAGTAAAAAACACGAGAAGGTGGTACTTCGATGAATGATGGGTAATATACTGATGGACACCTCTGTAGGAGCGTGTCTGTGTGTGTGTGTGTGTGTGTGTGCACTGCTAGCAGGCTGGGTGACTGGAAATAAGAACAAATTCCAGATCCCAAACGTGCCTGGTATGCTGCACTAAGAAGTTTGGATTTAACAAGCCCTGGAGGGTCCCAGAAGGATTACAAGCAGGGGAGTAACCTGGTAATATTTTCCTTTTAGAAAGCTTCAGTTGCGATTGGAGGAACTGAAGACGGGAAGTCAGAGAAGAAGTGTAGTTCACAGAAGTGGTAACGGGTTCTCTCCTGACAGGAAAGAGAAAAAATCTAAGAAAAAAAAAAAAGCCGAAAGATTCAGGAGGTTAGTGTTCCTACTGTGAAGAGAATGGGAGATTTTAAATATCAGAAATTTCAATTCAACTAAGTTAGAAAGAAGCAAATAGGTCCAATAAAATACAGTTAATTATGCCATGAACGTATAGTTTTCCCCAAGAGAATGAGAAATATCATCAATTCTTAGAGACAGAGATCATAAATCTCGATTATTACACCCGCAATAGGACTTTATTAAAAGCACCCTAGGAATCTTTTCATAAAAATTAGGTGGGTCCGTTTGAAGTCTCATTTTCTACTTTAATTTCCTATAGCAGAAATTTCAGAAACTAAAAATAAGGTTTACTGGGATGAGAGAAGGAAGAAAACCAGAGAGAGAGAGAGAGAGAGAGAGAGAGAGAGAGAGAGAAAGCGCACAGGTGCGATTGAGAAGTGGAATCCCCGAAGGCTGACTCACGGTGTCACAGTAACGCTCAAGTGCTGTCTTTCCTCTGCTTTCACCTCATCTAACCCACCGCACCATCCTGCCCTCTCACACATGTGGACACTTGAGTTTTGAGCCATAAATCTTGCAAAGTCTGTCAACTGACAGCCTAATAACATGAAAGGAGTATCTGCAAACAAGATGGTTTCGAGCCATTGCTCATGACCCTGAACAAATCAGGGCCCGGTTCCCTTTGCAGCTTAGAGTCTCCCCTTTAATCACTTAGCTGGGCAGATTGATGTGACGTGTAAGGCACAAACTAAGAGGTCTCTGTTTTCCAGCTATCTACTGGTCTCATTTACTCTTTCTCTAACAATTAAGTCGAGCTCGTCGTATTCTGAGACCTAATCAGGGTCTAAATGAGGGGCAGCTGATTGTCTGGCCTTTCCTGCCCCATATTAGTTATTCATACGGAATGCAACTTTTTCCAGCTTTCTACCTGGTAACCATTGAGGAGTATTCAAATCAAAACAGGCTGAGGTTAAGGGCCCAGGTGGTGGTTATCAATCTTGGCTGCATAGTAAAAAACTCACCTGTGTGGTTCTGTAGTTGTCGGGGGAGGGCTAATCTAATATTTTTATACAGATGCTTATAGAGGTTCTAAACCAAACCTATTAAATCAGAATTTCTGAGTGTGAGGCCTAGGTATTTTTTTTATAAACATTCTCTATCAATTCTAATGTTCAGTCACAGTGAAGAATAAGAAGGTGTAACCACTATTCATCTAGTCTGTACTAGCTGTGGAAACCACAGATCTATCAAATAATGTTTCTCTAGGGAAGCATGCAAAAATGAAGATTTTTAGGGCAAACCAAAGCCTTCAGAATCAGGATCTTGGGAAGTGAGACACAGAAACCCAACCTGCTTTGTATTTTTTTTTATAATTATTTATTTAATTTTATTTATCAATATTTATTTATTTTTAGGACACACATACTTACTAGAGAGAGACAGAGAGATAGAGAGAGAGGGAAACTGACAAAGCAAGCCACAAGGTCTGGGACTTGAACCACAGTTGGTCTTGTGGAAGTCCAGTACTTTAACCACCTCGGACACCTGCTGGCTCCAGAAATCCAACTTTTGGCAAGTTTTTTCAGATGAATATTTTTATATTCACCAATTTTTTTTTCTTTTTTTTTGGAGAGGATTTTCCCATAGGGCGTGTGCGCTCTCCAGACAGACAGAAAGAGACAGAGAGACGGAAAGCGAGAAATCACCCCCCGGGGGTATGTCCATGCCATAATCCCTTCTCCATTCACCTCTCAGGATCTTGGGCATGCACGCACACGTGCCCGGCATGAGTTTAAGCTGCCAGGTCCTGGTCTTGAACTGTGGTTGACCATGTGGGAGTCCAGCGACATAGCCATTACGCTAACTGCTGGTCCTTATATTCACCAATTTTTGAGAGCCACTTAATTGCTTTGTTTTCTTCCCAGTAGTAGTCTGGAACAGTCATGGAGACCGTACTAGTTACCACTGCAGATATTAGCCGGGAAGGAGAATGGAAATGAGACACAAATCAATAATGAGGAAGTTCATGCTTTCTGCCTCACAAGAAGGGACACCACTCAGTAGAGAATTACGACCAAACATCCTATAGGTGATTATAGTGTAACAGAAAGAAGAGGGCAAAAATGCACTGTAGCCAGTATTTGGGTTTTATTTTTAATTGCCAGAGACCTTATCCTCTTTCTTTCCAGAGAAGGAGGGAGGGAGGGAGGGGGAAGGGAGACAGAGAGGGGGAGAGAGAGAGAGAGAGAGAACTTTGGGCACATGTGCACATGCACCCAGTTTGTTTTCCAAGCTGTTGAGGCTGGGATTTGAACCACCATGTTGAATTAGCTCTCAATAGAGTGCTTAATGATTGTGCTATGGGGCAAGCCCAGATATTCTTTTTTTGTTTCTTTTTCCTTTTTTTTTTTTTTTTTTTTGAGACAAGTCATAAGTCTGGAAGTACTTGTGCTGAGATGAAGAACTCCTTTATGATTATGAAGCATTCCTTGACAGATCCTACCTAAAAGCCCAAAAATGTATCCCACAGTTGTCTGAAAAAGAAATGAAGGATGCAAATATCTCCAACATTTGTTAATTATATTTAGAATCATACTTTAAATGCTTTACATGGCAATTAAATAAAGTTAAATATTCCTCCTCTTCGTCTTATATTTTGTCTTCTTGGCATCTCTTTGGTACAGTTCTCCAGCATCTCTCATGTAACAGGAACACTTTTCTAGCAGTTTTCCATGTAGTATTTTTGGCTAATTAGAATAATTAGGTAATATGTACACGGGGAACCCCACAAAGGGGAAAAACAACCAAAACTAAAATAAAACTAGAACATACCAGTAAGGTACTGTGGAGATTCGGACCGATGGTGTTTCTTTGGGAGCCACATTCTACTCTGCAGCTGTTTCCACAACGGTGGAGAAGCCCTCAGTTCCCTGCACTGTGAGCACATTGCACACCAGTGGGCTTAAGAAACAAAGTCGTTTACGTGGGTGTATGTGTATGAAATAGACTGCCTAAAGGCCATTCGTGTAATCATAGTTTATGCAATAGGTTGCACAAACATCATATGTAATTTATATGTAGGTATGTGTATCCGTATATGCCTGTATGTCCACAAGAGGGTCTTTAAAAAGGTCATGAAAAATATGTATTGTAAAAAGAATAAGCATGGATTTCAAACTTTGGGTATCAAAATAAATCTGTAATTTCATCTTGCCATCTTGCAATGAACTTTTAAAAATAATTATTTAATTTTACTTATCATCATTATTATTATTTTAACTTGCTACAGGGCTCATGCACTCACCAGAGAGAGAAAGAGACAGATAGAGAGGGAAAGTGAGAAAGCAAGCTACCAGGTCCAGGACTTAAACTGCAGTTGGTCATGTGGAAGTCACACACATACACATTCTTTTTTTTCCACTCTCATTCACTTCAGCTCTAGTGAGCATCGCATGATGGTTTAAGATTTATGGCACCAATATGAGACGGGCCAATGACCTTAGATCATAATATGGGCTATAAGATACATCGAAAAAAGGAGGAACATTATCTGTTAACTGTATTAACAGTAAAAATGATTTTCACTAGAGAGGACTTCCCTGATGTCATAGACCCTGTTATTAGGAACCTGTGGTTACTCATATTAAACAGGTTGACCTGAGGAATGCCCCCTCTATCATAAAGCTTGCTGGCATCTTCTCTAAAAATAAGGCCCAAGGCCACCAGGTGGTGTGGTGGTTTAGGTGCTGGACTCCCACATGATTGACCACAGTGTGAATCCCGGACCTGCTGGTTTGCTTTCTCTTTTTTCCTTACTCTATACTCTCTGTGTCTCTCTGGTAAAATTAAAAAATAGTAACTATGGGGACCAGCAGTTGAAGTAATGGCTATGTCACTGGACTCCCACGTAGTCAACCGTGGATCGAATCCCCGACCGGCGGCTTAAACTCACGCTGGGCATGTGTGCATGCGCTCCTGAGATCCTGAGAGGAGAATGGAGGAGAAGGGATTGTGGTGTGGCCATCCCCCTGGGGAGTGATTTCTCGCTTTCTGTCTTTCTGTCTCTCTCTGTCTTTCTGGCAAGCGCACAGGCCCTATAGCAAAAACCTCTCCAAAAAAAGAAAAAAAAAACGACCGGCGGCTTAAACTCACACTGGGCATGTGTGCATGCGCTCCTGAGATCCTGAGAGGAGAATGGAGGAGAAGGGATTGTGGTGTGGCCATCCCCCTGGGGAGTGATTTCTCGCTTTCTGTCTTTCTGTCTCTCTCTGTCTTTCTGGCAAGCGCACAGGCCCTATAGCAAAAACCTCTCCAAAAAAAGAAAAAAAAAAAAAAGGGCATCGTAGACCAAGGTAAGTAGCAAAAACAGCATGCATTTATTCTGCCCCTCTGTGGGTAAAAGCTTACTACTGATCTCATTTATGCTCCTTAACATTAGTGGGAAGAGCTGTTATTATCTCCATTTTTCAGCTGAGGAAACTGAGGTGGTCTAGAGATGAATTAAGAGACTTATGTAAGATCCAAGTGTACCAGTTAGTAAATGTTAGAGCTTGACTTCAGATATAGACAATCTACTTCCTTTTAACTACACCCAGAGAATATACTCAGATAAATCATAATAAAGACCATAGAAAAATGCAAATATCATTTCACTGTGATTTTTTAATAGCAATTACCTATGCAGAAGATCATGGGGTATGAGTGTCAGAATAGCCTGGAAATAGATCTCAGAATTTCCAACTCCAGAATTGTCTCGCTCACAGCATATTCTACTTGAGAATTGAACGTTATGGGCACACTACTGTTTTTCTAGTTAAGGGCTGTTTCTATATATTAAAGGCATAATTATGCTTAATTCACTCTCAAGTATATTCCATGGGGACTTTTCAAATATTGTTCATATAGATAATGGTGTACAATTTTAACCTAAAGACTAAACAATGAATCCTATTTTCATTATTCTCTTGAGGAAATAAAATTAATAACACTCGGCAGGATCACTAGTTTTGTCAAACCGGTCATTGAGACTGTCCAATTCAAAAGATAACTGCTAAAATCGACCCAAGACTAGGTTTTAATTTGTGTGTCCCATTGAGACTCTTGCCAGAATGTCAGGTTAAAACCAGTCCTAAATAGCTTGGCAATTTGTTTCCAAAATGAACACAGCACTTTCATTTTATAACTGGTGTGTATTTGCCATCACACTCCCAAATTGGTCCAGGACAAGGGTGTCAAAACTGAAAATGCTCCTTTGAAAATTCACAGTAATCTGTCAATGACATTGAGTAAATTGTGGTTCAAGGTTACATTGAAAATTAGAAGTCTCAGTCTTATTTCATTTAGTTAGTTTTACTCATTATTATTATTATTATTTAATTCAACCAGAAAGAGACAGAGAAAGAGAGAGAGAGAAAGTGGGAGAGAAAGCAAGACCCCAGGTCCGGGACTTGAACCATATGTGGGAGTCCAGCAACTTCACCACCACACCACCTGCCAGCCCTCAAGTCTCAGTTTTAGTCATTCACCTTCGGATCTTAAGTCAGACCAATTTTCAGTTTGGAAAGCATGATCATCTTAGAGTACCAAAGCAAGAACTTCGTGATATTTTAAAATTAGTATTATGAAAGTACTGCAAATATTTATTTCTATATGGATTCATTTGTTCTCCTTTGGTCAAAATATCATGAAATGAAACTTCATTAAGCCAGGTAGAACACAGTGAAGGAATACCAGGTGTAAAAATCTTCAAAGGTCTGTAGTAAGCAAGCTGGCAAACACTATATTCAAAGGGGCAGTCCATACTCAGTTTGGCCTATCCTTCCTTACAGAAATGTTAATATTGTATGTCGGAAGATATACTCTATCAAGAAAAGCAAGAAACACAGATTTTTATGTGACAGTTACTGACCGTTAGAGTTGGCCATTACTTCAAAGTTATTATTTTTTTTTTAATTTTTCTTTGAAGAGATCTTTGCTATAAGGATACTTGCATTTACCAGAGAGACAGAAAGCAAGACATCACATCCCCCAGCGGGAGATGGTCACGTCACAATCCCTTCTTCTCTGTTCTCTTCTTAGGTTCTTGGGCATGCACACACGCACACACAAGCCCAGTGTCAGTTTAAAGCTACCGAATCTGGGACTCGAACCACATTCAGCCATGTGGGAATCCAGCAATGTAACCATTACACCATCTGCTGGTCCCCAAAGATGATTTTAAAAACATTGTATAGGCCTGATTTGGTCTGTTGTGAAACATATCTAAGATGAAAAAAATACCTTTTCTTCTCCTAAAAACTTTTGAAAAAGGAAAAAACTGACTTATCTAACACCTACTATGTACCAGTCATTTGTGATATGCTGCCCTATAAAATAGGCTTAATTATTCCTATTTTATAGATGGAGAAACTAAGAAAGAGATCAAGTATATTCAGTAATGGTTTCATCTATATCTGCCTGTCTTCAAAGCCCATATTTTTTCTACAGTTTCCATCTTTGACAGGCTCCAGATAGGAACAGAATTTGGGAACACTCTCAGAACGTATAAACATCTGAAACAAAATTTAATAAAACTCAATGTAAAATCAATAGGATTTACCATCTGCAGAAAAAACAAATTACTTGGAGGAATGATTTGTCAACATATAAGTGATATCAGGGTGCTTCCTAAGTCTAATTATCTCACATGTCATCAAATGATCTGAACTATAATGAGCATGAGCTGTTGAAGCTAGGAGCTGAATAAATATTTAACATTTTAGAGCACTCTTTACATGTCTACATTATATCTAGAAAACCAAAAGGCAAAGGAGCCAAAAAGGAAGAATTTCTTTTTTATGACACTTTCCATGGAAAACACACCCTGATAATTTACCTTGACAACTGAGTATTCTGGCCTATTTACTAAGTTAATAATTTAGCTCTTTGAGGACAGAAGTGGCATACAAGGACTCTTCATCCTCTGACATTAGTTAAAGCCATCTTATTGCTTCCATTCTCCCCCCCATGTTCATGAAACCATCTTTGGAAACATATTAAGAAGTGGCTCTGGACCAGCAGGTGGCATGGAGAAGAAGGCAGCTAGAACCCACCTGGCCAACTGTGTGAGTCCAGTCCAGACCTCCTGGCTTAAAAAACATGCTGGGCCCAAAACATGCCTGCCCCAAATTCCAAGAATGGAGGAGAAGAGATTGCAGCATGGCCAATCCCCCTGGGGAGGTGATTTTTCGCTCCTCCCCTCCACGCTCCCATCATTCCCCAGCAAGCCAGCGAGCACATCTGTACTGTGGCAAACTAAAAAAACGAAGTGGCTCAAGGAAACCTTTCTACTGAGGAGATTTTTAGTCATCCTTATAATTAAATGTCTCAGCTTAAATAAATAAATACCTATCTCAATTTCTTCTAAATTTGCTTCACACGTATTAGTCCCTGGGATCTAATCCCTTCTAGAAGAGCTACTGCAAACACATTTCTAAATATTAAGACTAAGGACCTGTGGCAACTGAACAGACCCCGTCCAGCCTCCCATTTAGCCCTGTCTGAAGTTCTCCATTCCTTGACAACAGTGGGGGTGGGCGGGGGAAGAGTTGCGCTCAGGCCTTTTAATGATGGATATTACTTTGCCACTTTAACTTGTTCTCTCAATCAACAACCCTTTAGGTTTCTTCATCCTTTTCACCCATTCAAAATATTAGAAAGCCTGAATGTAAGTTGCATAGAAGTTAAAGGACTGCTTATGTTCCACATTATAAAATTTATTAAAAATACATGGGACCAGTAGATGGCATGATGGTAACATTGCTGGACTCCCACATAGTTGACCAAGGTTCAAGTCCCGGATCTGGTGGCTTAAAACTCACACCAGCTCCGTGTGCATGTGTGGCCAAAATCCCGAAAGGAGAATGGAGAAAGGATTGTGGTGTGGCCATCCCTCCTGGGGGGTGATTTCTTGCTTTCTGTCTTTCTGTCTCTCCAGCGACTGCACGTGCCCTACTGCAAAAATCTCAAAAAAAAAAAAAAAAAAAATAAATATGTGTGTGTCTGTGTGTGTAATGTATTAAATAGCAGGATTATACATTGTACTCTGACATCACAATATACATGCATTTTCTTATGAGAATTTCGACTATTTTCATTTAGGAACTAGAGAAAAGTTTAAGTGGTTAACGTAACTAGTATAAAGGCCTTGCCATTCTGCTCAGCTTACTCATGGCTTAGCGTAACCATGACATGGGAGATACGAATGTGCAGTTTTCTCAGTCTCAAATCTCCTCTCTCATGGTGTGAGCATCTTCCCATTAGGGCAACTCTAGTGTTTAAAGAGAAATATCTTCCATACTTCACGGATCTCAACCCAAGCTGTCTACACCCCCTGCTTGTAATCTGAAGAGATAGTGGAATGTTCTATTGCTGGAGAAAAAAATGGGCTGTATTGTATCTTATTGAGGAATGGTATTGTGGTCTCAGGTTACTGGGAGTTTTCATGAAGTCATATCATAATTCCTTAGATTCACCTAAAACAATGACTTTATGACATAACCCCCTCTTCCCCAATCTGGGCTAGATTCCACTGAAATGCAATTCAAACAGTGCCTACATAATCTTGGCTCTACTTCCTTCTCTGCATTTGTAGGTCTGTGCATCTCAAGGTGCCCTGTTGCTCAATATTCTGCCCACCCATTCTGTCTCAATTTGCATTCACTAAGGGTGACCAGAGTAAAATGACTGCATCGAAACTAATGACTGGATAGTAAAATGTAGTTTACTAACAACATACAGAAATAAGAGACATAGAGTCTCTCCTTTGTTAACCTATTTATATTGTTTTAATGTATCTATCCCTATAGCCATTATGTGATTACGAGTAAGCATTTGTGTGGAAATTTCTTCCTACATGTATGAGGATCATAATGTGATCCGTCTCAGACAGACGACAGCTATGACAGCTTAACGATGGCATACACAGAAAGAACTTAGCAGAATCCCTGGCATGTGGTAAGCAAATAAAGAACAATTGCTGTTATTAGTAATTTTTTGAATTTATTTTACAAATACAGTGATTATGGTGCTAGGTTTTTTTTTTGGAGAGGTTTTTTTTTGCTATAGGGCGCGTGCGCTCGCCAGACAGAGAGAGACATAGAGACAGAAAGCGAGAAATCACCCCCCAGGGGGGATGGTCACGCCTCAATCCCTTCTCCTCCATTCTCCTCTCAGGGTCTCGGGGACGCACGCACATGTGCCCAGCGTGAGTTTTAAGCCACTGGGTCCGGGACGCAAACCACGGTCGACTACATGGGAGTCCAACGACATAGCCATTAAGCTAACTGCTGGTCCCCAACAACAGGTTTTACAGTTAAATAACCTTCTTTGCGTATTTTCTCCCAAAATTTTAGAGATACTGGTTTCAAATCAAGGATAAGAGAGGTCAAAAGTAAGTGACAATGCCAGTGAACACATACTTTCCTAAAGGATAAACTGCATTAATAGACCACAGCAAACATTACCAAAATGATAAGGTGTATAATTCAAAGGAAAAGTCTTCTTAAAAGACCCTGAATCAAGGAGGCCCATTTGCAGCTTTTGGCTTATTTAATAACATTAAGCAAGAATACTTAACTATCTACAAGGAGGACCAACAGCATAAATCAGACACCAGTCCACATATTTCAAGATCAAAGCTGTAAAACAAAATGATTTGTGGAAGCAACCTAACAGCTCTAATATATTATAGCTCTTTTCAGAGAATACTTAAGCATATTAGTTATCCAAATTAGAATTTTGTTGTTGATGGAGCCAAAAATAAAAATATATCCTATAGAGCCTTCTTTTTCTTTCTCACTCACAAGATAACTTTTAGTGAAAGCAAAGCTTTCTCCAGAATCCCTGGCATGTGGTAAGCAAATAAAGAACAATTGCTGTTATTAGTAATTTTTTGAATTTATTTTACAAATACAGTGATTATGGTGCTAGGTTTTTTTTTTGGAGAGGTTTTTTTTTGCTATAGGGCGCGTGCGCTCGCCAGACAGACAGAGAGAGACATAGAGACAGAAAGCGAGAAATCACCCCCCAGGGGGGATGGTCACGCCTCAATCCCTTCTCCTCCATTCTCCTCTCAGGGTCTCGGGGACGCACGCACATGTGCCCAGCGTGAGTTTTAAGCCACTGGGTCCGGGACGCAAACCACGGTCGACTACATGGGAGTCCAACGACATAGCCATTAAGCTAACTGCTGGTCCCCAACAACAGGTTTTACAGTTAAATAACCTTCTTTGCGTATTTTCTCCCAAAATTTTAGAGATACTGGTTTCAAATCAAGGATAAGAGAGGTCAAAAGTAAGTGACAATGCCAGTGAACACATACTTTCCTAAAGGATAAACTGCATTAATAGACCACAGCAAACATTACCAAAATGATAAGGTGTATAATTCAAAGGAAAAGTCTTCTTAAAAGACCCTGAATCAAGGAGGCCCATTTGCAGCTTTTGGCTTATTTAATAACATTAAGCAAGAATACTTAACTATCTACAAGGAGGACCAACAGCATAAATCAGACACCAGTCCACATATTTCAAGATCAAAGCTGTAAAACAAAATGATTTGTGGAAGCAACCTAACAGCTCTAATATATTATAGCTCTTTTCAGAGAATACTTAAGCATATTAGTTATTCAAATTAGAATTTTGTTGTTGATGGAGCCAAAAATAAAAATATATCCTATAGAGCCTTCTTTTTCTTTCTCACTCACAAGATAACTTTTAGTGAAAGCAAAGCTTTCTCCAACAAACCTTAATGATAGGTTACTGATACAAATCATTTGAAAAGCTCCTAGTATGTGGATTATTAGGGAAAAAAAATTCAAATTTGCAAACACCTAATTCTTATTGAGGTAGTGCCGCATTTACCTGGATTATAATTAGAATCAAATTATGAGCTCTCTTCCACAAAGTAGTAAAAATGCAGGGAACCAGCAGTTAGCATAATGGCTATGTCGCTAGACTCCCACGTATTTGATTGTGGTTCGCATCCTGGACCCGGTGGCTTAAAACTCACGCCAGGCGCGTGTACGTGCGTGCCCAAGATCCCAAGAGGAGAATGGAAGAGAAGGGATTGCAGCATGACCATCCCCCCTGGGGAGGTGATTTCTCGCTTTCTGTTTCTATGTCTCTCTCTATCTGTCTGGCGAGTGCGCGTGCCCTATAGCGAAAACCTCTTTAAAAAAAGAAAAAAAAGAAGTAAAAATGCATAGATATCCTACTATGAAAATTCAAAATAACCACATAAACATTTTGTATTATTAGTCATTTTTAAAGAAATTATGTATTCCTTCTGTGGCCATATTTAGGGCAGTTTGAAAAAGTTCCCATAAAACTATACAATATTCCACTACTTCAAATATCTTCAGCAACCTCATTTTCTTTCCACGTTGCAAACACCTGATGTTGCTACAGTTTTAAAAAACATATTGAAAATAGTATGTATGAATGAAGACACCATAATCTATGTGCACGTGTTTTGTTTTTGTTTAATTCCATAAATGACTGCAAAGGTTTCCCTCTTTCCTCCTAGTGAAGTTTACTGTGCATCTGCTATTATGTTGCCAATATACCATAAGGAGCAGCATTAAACTGTCCTGGCATGTAATTTGTCTGAACCAGGGTTTCCTCGACTATGTGGATACGGTTCTCACCAAACAAGAGATACCCAGGAAATCATTGTAATTTGTGGTGGATCAGTGATCTTAGATGTAAAACAACATATTGGAAAGTTCCTAAGTACATGGGACAGTAGAAAAAAAGTCCAAGTTTTAAATAATTTTCAAGTAATTCTTACTGAAAGTACCGCATTATTTCACTATTTTGTATTTTTTTTTTCTTTAGCACATAGGACATTATGGTTCCTGAGTTAACATAGAGCACAGAATCTGGGGCCAAACTCCAAGGGTTTGGTTTCTGACTCCACCTACTTTCTAACTATGTGAACCTGGCGAGGGACTTAACTTCTGTACTTCACAAAACTATGCATCAGTTTTCATCTGTAAAATGTGGCCATTGGTAGTACCCATTACACAGCTATTTTTGTGAGAATTCATAGAATTAATGTATATAATCAAGCACAAAAGTGCCTGGCTCAGAGCACCCACTCTGTAGATAGTTTTGCTGTTATTTACTTTACTAACGATGTATGATTTCATGGACTAAATGTACTCCCTTCGTTCAAAATGTTCAGTTAAAGTAGACAATCACCAAACACTTTAGATTTGCTTCTGATTTTTAGCAGGGCCTTTAAAAATTAGATGTAAAATTACAAGATAGATAAATGTACACGTAGATAGACTTAAGGCTAATCAAATAATGTTAGAAAAGTCAGTGTCATTGGAAAGAAATATTTAGAAAATAAGAACTCGAGGTCTCTGTTGTGTAACAGTACTATCAACAGCAAAACTGAAGTTGTAAAAATGTTTTTGCAATATGTACAAACCAAAAATCTAGGATAAAGAGCTATTAGGCTAGATGTTAGAATCACTGTGCAAAAGGATTTCAACCAAAATTATTATATTTAAATAATATTGATATTTGGAAAGCTGTGGAGATGAGTGAGTTCAATTCATGCCATAAAATAGGACAAGGAAAAGCTGGTTTTGAGCAGTTCAGATAGTGTTTTGGTAGACTGTGAATTCAACATGAGTAAACTGTTATGTTTCTTTTCAAAAGTTAATGTGATTTTGGGACCAGCAGTTAGCATAATGTCCATGTCGCTGGACTCCCGTGCAGTCGACCAAAGTTCAAGCCTCAGACCCCGTGGCTTAAACTCATGCTGGGTGTGTGTGCATGCATGCCCAAGATCCAGAGAGGAGAATGGAGGAGAAGGGATTAAATGAACTGCTTTGTGAAGCAAGGAATTATTGTTATTACTATTTTTTGAAAGAGAGGTTTTTGCTATAGTGCGTGTGTGCTCACCAGAAAGATGGAGAAACAGAAAGCGAGAAATCACCCCCAGGGGCGATGGCCATGCCACAATGCCTTCTTCTTCATTATCCTTTCGGGATCTTGGGCACATACATACAAGCACCTAGAGTGAGTTTAAGCCACCGGGTCTGGGACTCGAACCACTGTCGACTACATGGGAGTCCAGCAACATAGCCATTACATTAACTGCTGGTCCCAATTTCCGGAAATATATTTTTTAAATCTCTAATGATTTATTAATTCACTTAAACAATCAATAGACTATTATTATTTTGTACTTTTGGCAGAATAGTGTATTAAGTCTAGTGAATAAAATAATAAATAAAGAAGGACAATGGCATTTACTGTATGCTGAAAGTAAGACTGACACTGTGCTAGATTCTTTCAAATGCATTATCTCACAGCTATTATATTACCATCTATACTGCAAACTCTTCTTCGTGCTGCAGTCAGAGGGTTTTTTTTTTTAAAAAACAAAACTTTGGTTTCTTTTTTCCATAAAAGAGAGACAGAGAGGCACCTCACCCACAAAAGGGTCTTCATACCACTATCAACCCTGAGTCTAAGCCCGCGCAGATAACGGGCATGTGTGCACATACCAGTGTGTACTGGGAGGTCTCAGGATATGAACCTGGAGCCCTTGCACATTGGATCAATTGTGTAAATGTGCCACTATCAGGCCCCAGAGGGATCTTTACAAAATAAAACCATGCCCATGAAACCTTAAAAACATTTCATCACTTCCCATTGCTCCTAGGATAGACAACAACACAACCTGACATGCAGGGTTCTTGAGTCCCACCTATCTGCAACCTCAGCCTCACTCTCACCCTGCCGCTGGGTCTCAGGCCTTCCATGTGACCTAGTTCCTCCAACCGCAGAGCCTCTGTACACACTGCTTCCTGTACCCGTGCCCTTCCTTCCTCTCTTTTTTACCTGACGCACTCCTGTTTTTCCTGTAGATCTCAGCTTAAATGTCACATTTTTGGAAAGGAAGTAGCCAGTGGCTTAAGGCAACCAGGTCCCACATGGCTGACTGCATGGTTTGAGTTCTAGAACTGGCAGCTTGAAAAACACAGCAGGTGTGTGTGTGTGTGTGTGTGTGTGTGTGTGTGTGTGTACGCACATGCATGCCCAAAATCTCAAAAGGAAAAGAGAAAGAGGATAAGGGATAGCGTGTGACCATTCCCCATAGAGAGAGCTTTCTCTTCTCTTTCCTTTCTCTGTCTCTCTCTCTCTCTCTCTCTCTCTCTCTCTGTCTCTGCCAAGTATATGTACCCTCTCAAAAAAACAAAAGAAAGAAAAAAAGGAAGTTCAGATACATTAACTACTCACAAAACTATTTAAAACCTATTATTCTTTCTCAAAGTGCTGTGTATTTCCTTTTCATAGCACCTAACAACTATAGTCTGGAAGTTTCAGAAAGGAAATACTATGTCTGATTCTGTTTGTTTAAAGAGGCAATAAACATACTGATCATGAGAACAGATTCTGGAAGTAGACCACCAGGGTCTGAATCCCTGCTTTGAGATTAACTACCTGGGTAATATTCATAAGTGGTAAACTCAGTACCATAATTTCCTCAGCCATTAAGGAGGGTTTGTAATAGAACCTGTTGTAAAAATTAAATGAGTTTACATGTGCAAAGCACTGGACCAGTGCCTGCTTGTAGGAATTCCATAGTAAGTATTATGCATTAATAATGTCATTTGTTTGCCATTATATCCTCGAGCTCCACACAGGATCTGGCATAAAGGAGGTAATCAATAGCATTTGTTGAACAAACTGATGATGGAATGAGATTTTAAAATTATAAGAGATGAATTTTGGTTTCATGCCCAAGATGGTCAAAGTTCAAAGTTCATGAGTTTCTTACTATTACCACATTCTCAACTAGATTTACATTAGAACGCAACAAGAAAATGTTATGGGGGCATTGAGGAAGGAGTAATTCATTGAACTAGGAGAGTTGTCAAACTAATCAGGGAGCCAAATTTGAGCTTATCTTTAAGGATGAATAGAATATTACAAAGTAGAATTAAAGTAAAAGCAATAAAGTGTTTAGGGAATCATAACTACCATGAGGTGGGTGAAGAAAGGGTAAGTAGTTAAGTCATAAAAGTTGGTCATGACTAAACTAGGGAAGAACCAGTAGTATGGAGAGCAGTTAGTCCAAGAAAACATGCTTTTGTATGTAAATGGTTCTCAATAACCCTACTAGAGTAGCTCACAAAAGCGTGTTTCTGCATGTGTCTACAAGTCACTTTTCTCAGACTACTCTCCGCACAGTATGAGTCCTAAGAAATGTGAACTTTATTCTGGAGAAAATTGAAAGTCATCAAAGTCTTTGCTCAAGCTACAGGCTTAAAAGTTGTTTGCTTTTTCTATTTGTATTTTAAGCTTATTCTGGAAGGATTAAATAGTTCACCAGACATAAGCAATCATTTGAATGAATATTGAAATATATAGTCCAAGCAAGTACAGTGAAAGTTTTGACACTAGGAGTGGCAATGGGAACAGAAAAGAGAAAGCAAAACTAACTGCCCTAAACCAAGAGATTGGCTGCATCAACTCGTACATACAGTAGAATGCAGAATACTATACAGATAGTAAGATGACACATAAAGAATATTTACCTATGTGAAAAGGTACTGATGTCCTTAAAAAAAGATGTAGATTCTAAAAACATTATAATGTGAATCAAATTCTATAAAAATATGTACTTAATAAATCTTGTATCTTGACTATTACATAATTTTTAAATTTTAAACATTTACATTGTAAAAAACTTCATCCAAGTTCAGAGCAGCAAGATTTTTAAACATTATCATTTATGACAGAGTACATACACGCACACACATGAGAGAGAGGTACCCTTCACAGGGCATAGTTGTGCCCTGTCCCCTTTCCTCAGTCCCCTATCCCCAGCCTCTAGGATCCTAGGTACCCACATGCATGCCTGGCGTGTTTTTAGGCAACTGAGATGGGGACTTGAACAACATTTGACATGTGATTTCCAGCTCTGCAGGCTGGTACACTATAGGTGCTCCATAGAACTTGAGCCACATTTTTTGTTTTTAATCTTTTAAAAAGTTTCACCAGAGAGTAAATGCATTTGCTGGAGAGAAAGAGAGAGAGATAGGAGAGGGGAGAGAGAAAATACTCCCCACAAAGAATAGACACACTGCAATCCTTTCTCCTTGACTTTTCCCTCCCATCAGGGTTTTGGGTGTGCACACACATGTACCTGGTATGTCTCTCAAGCTTCCAGTCCAGACTCAAACCATGTGGCTGGCCATGTGGGATCCAGCTGCTTTAACCACCATACCACAGGCTAGCCACAAAAAATTATTTTTAATGGAAGACTGCAGGCCAAACTCTTATTAGTCATCTGCTTTGGTGAGCTGAATTAGAATCACATTTTAAATATTATTTCCCTCTTTATGTTTTTTTTTTTCCCCTTGCATTTCTCTAATGAATGTGAGATTTTTTTGGAAAGGAGACATGATACACAACCAAAAAAAAAGTAAAAGTAGATGAAAATGCAAGGAGAAATTCTGAAGAGTAGAACCATCAAAATTCAGACACAGGGCCATCAGGAAGGACAGGAAGAGGGAAGATTTCAAAACAACCTCAGCACGGTCAGAAGAGGCCATGCCACTGAGACAGGAAACACGTGGGTGTACCATCGGTCCCATCTCATGATATTGCATCAGGGCTTTTACCTTGGATAACTCAAGAAAGTTTGAGTTTAGGATCTAGGACAAAGACAACTCCAGAGGAAACATTTCATAGTTACATTTTATTAGCATAATTGATTGATCTAAGACGCAGTGACGGCAAATCACCTGGGAAAACAATGGGGAAAGTTGCATTCTAATCCATCGAAGTCCTGCTGCCTCTGAGCTACAGATAGGACATCTTTTGCTCTCAACTTTAAATTTAATTCTTAAATATCAGCAAAAATAGGAAGATGCTAGGAGCAAGTTAATTTATAGCAAAGATTATAAACTATCACATCAAAGAAAAGCATCAATTTGAAAAGGCACAAACAGAAACACATTTTCTTCCTATCTCTACTTTATCTGAATGTTTTCACAATATTGGGCATTGTGATTTTCATGATCATTTCTCTATATATTAGTTTAAATTTACATTTCTATCCCTGACCCTTAACCCTTTCTCTAGCTTCATTTCTCTTGCTAGCTACAGGACAATTACCTGGGCACTCTTTCTCAGAATCTATTATCACCCCTTCTTACCGTGCTCTTTGCCAACTATCCTCATTACCACTTATGCTTGAGGTTGTCTGCTGTTTGTTAATAAAGTCTAGCATTGTCTAAAATCAACTGTGTCTCAGTCATCTGTCCAAAATTCAGTCTCACAGAATATGGGAAGCTACTCCTTGTGCAATCTTCCAGTGCTAGGGACAAGCCAAGTTTGACTTTAAAACGGCCTATTAATATCAGTACTTAGGAAGAGAGTTTTAATGTAAAATCTTTCAAAAAAATCTTTATTACAGCAAAAGGAATATGTAACTTCTGCTGTTCTTATAGATTTTAATGGATTTTTAATCTACCGATGGTAGGCTGTAAATTTAAGCTCAAAGGAAACACAAGTGCAACTCAATAGGAAGTTTTATTGGATTGCTTACAGAGAATTATAGTTATGATCAAAAGCTGGGAGTGAACAAAGGCTGAATGCCTCTCCTCTATTTTCAAGTGATTTGAATGCTTCATTTCTTCCTGTGCGCTTCCTAAGCTAGAATTTAAATGACTAAGGCAAAAAGCCAGATTAGGTAGAATGAGAACAAAGGAGGAAAAGCAAAGTTTTGGAAAAGTCCACAAATGACAAAGAGCTCCCTGAAAAATCAGTACATTGAGACATTGATACTCTAGCTTTGTTAACAGTTTATCTGATGCATTTTTATTCTTTGTAATAGAAAATGATATATCTATTATGTACAGACTCTGGAGAAACAAGATTAGTCAACCAACAAGTATCTATTTAATATTTAAAAGTGAAAAAAAGGAGATATTATTTCCAAAATAATGGATAGAAATTTTTTAAAGAGGAAGACATTTGATTGAGCCCTAAAGGGTGGCTAGCATTTAGCAGGTGAAAATGTGGGAAATAGAAAGTCAAAAGAAAAGCCATCAGGAAATCAAGGTCAAAAAAAAAAGAAAGAAAAGAAAACAGGGCCAGCTCTATAGCATGGTGGTTATGGTAGCCACATCCCACATGGCTGACTTTACAGAGTGGAGGAGAAGGAATTGTAGCATGGCCATTCTGCAGTGTGTGTATGTGTGTGTGTGTGTGGAGGGGGAATCTCTTTTTCCTTCTCTATCTCTGTCTCTTTCTCTCATCGACAAGCACATGAGTCCTAATGCCAAAACCTCTACCAAAAAAAAGAATAAGACCGTGCAGTTGAGACTTGAGACTTTTTTTACTTACTTGATGTGATTTTTTAGAAACAGCATTCTTAATACTGCATTCCTAGTTGGTGCAGTGTTAGAGAAGGCATTTGAGATCACTAACAGCGCCTCAAGAAAAAGTATGTGTCCTATATATCATATGAGAAAGAGTGCTCTTATTTTAAAGAGAGCACAAAATTTCATACTCATTATCTTTAAAGACAAATAAGGTTTTATTTGTTAATAATATGGGTGGAACCCTGTCTTTTAGGTCTTTGAAGCATTAGATGACAGACAGGTACCTATTTGTTATGCTCTTATCACATATTTTAGCAGTGAGAAGTCAAAGGGAGACTTTGGATGCTGAATATCTGTACTATCATAGGAATTCAAGTTCTCAGGTTCTGAAATTCTAGCTGTCCTAAAGCTCTGACTATTGAGGAAGTGTCTGGTAATCCTTAATTAGAGATAGGAAACTTTGAAGCCTGTATTGGGAAAGTTAACTTGGCAAAAAATGAGATGGGATGTGATAAGGTAGGCATTCAGTTTAGGATTAATATTCTTGTGGGTGATGTTTTTTGGTAAGATACATTTCACATGTGATCCCTGGAGCTAAAATACCTTTGTTGGAAATCACTTTCATATCTACACATTCGCGTCATTAGAAAATAATATGTAGATCCCTGTCATCTCTCACCCAGCATTTTGTCAACATTTTACCTGGTTTCCAGGCTCTTCTTACTATAACCCTTTGTACACAGTACCAGAGGATTAGTCTTCCTCAACTATATCCTGGCCCTCATATGTCTCTGCTCAGAAGTGGTAATGGGTTCCTGCTAAACATATTAGTTTGATATTCAAGACTCTAATTTTGACCCTGGTCTTGATGCCATAATCAACTATGTCATTGATTCTCCATTATTTGTGCTCTGCATTTTTCTACTGTTGTTGTTGGTGGTGGTGTGTTTATTCTCTAGACACAGAGACAGAGGTGTGTGTTTGAGGGAGAGGGGAGGGAGCACGCTCCATGAAGAATGGCGGTACCACAGTTCCTTCCCTATTTCTGCCTCCCTTTAAGATTTTAGTCACGGGATCCAGCAGTTAGCGTAATGGCTAGGTCGCTGGACTCCCACGTAGTCGACCGCGGTTCGTGTCCCGGACCCGGTGGCTTAAAACTCACGCTGGGCGCGTGTGCGTGCGTGCCCAAGATCCCGAGAGGAGAATGGAGGAGAAGGGATTGCGGCGTGACCATCCCCCCTGGGTGGTGATTTCTCGCTTTCTGTCTCTATGTCTCTCTCTGTCTGTCTGGCGAGCGCACACGCCCTACAGTGAAAATCTCTCCAAAAAAAAAAAAAAGATTTTAGTCACACATTCACATGTGGTCCGGGTATTTCCCAAGAGGAAATTTAGGTAATGATGTAATTACAAGTATCTGTGTCCTTTCAGGTTGGTAATGAGAAAAACAGAAAAAGTTTCATATGTTTTCATAACAAATTCCTACTTCTTTTAGACAAAGGTGAGACTTTCCAGAAGATATCATGACCAAAACAGCATTGAACATGCAAAGTTAAGCTTCAGTTTAAAGAAATCAAGAAGAATTTGTGGTCGGCAGGTGGAGTGGTGGTTAAAGGCACTGGACTCCCACATGTCTGACCATAGTCCGAGTCCCAGACCTGGTGGTTTGTTTTCTCACTTTCTCTTTCTCTCTCTCTCATGCTGTCCCTCTCTGGTCAAATTTAAATAAATTAATTAATTAAATTAAATTAAACAATTCTTAAAAAAAAGAAACTAAGAAGAACTGTAAAATCACATGAATATTACCCAGAAGTTCTTCTACTGAAATAAGGTCTGCGAAAGAAAAGATATCTAGTGTTTTTACTTCTAAACGCTAGGATGTCACTTTTAGAGACATACCGAGGAAGAAGGGGATTATCTAAATGCTGATTCATAACATCCTATAAGGAGAAAGGAGACATCAGGTAATACATGTATCTCTACCATGAAGACACAGGATCATTCTAAAGACCTACAGGGGCTTCTCCTCTTTTGGAAAGCCTTCTCTGATTACTCTTTTTTATAAAATGAGAATGTGGCAAGATAGAGAAGAGGCGGCTTAGAGACTCGGAGGATTTTACAAATTCTTGGGGCCCCGTCAAACTCTATCAATGGGCAGTGTCAGTGACATCATGTGACACTATACACATTCCTGGTCTCTGTGATTCAGATTGTGTTTGGAGCATTGTTGGTAGCAATAATCTCTTCAATAGATAAGCTTTGTATTTTATCCAAGATGCCAATGACTGCAGGACAACCCATTATTTTATGTATCCCTGAGAAAAGACTCTGGCAATTTAATTATGACAAACCATTGATTTAAGATGCATCCCAATCTCTTATGTTAAAATGCACTAAAGTGTGTATTAAATCAATCAATAATGGTGTAATTGTTTTATGTGGATTATAGAAACTCCAAGTGCAGGAAGCTTATAGTTGGAAGAAAACAGAACCAAGTAAGGTGAGAAATAACCTTCCTTTGATGATATAAAAGCAAAGCAAAGAGAGAAGGGAATGAAGATCGTGTTCTCAAAAATTTACATGCATTCTCTCTTTCCTCCCATGTGTTAGATAGGCGGTAGCCAAGAAAAGATCTTCAGGAAAGCAAGCCAAGGAGGATGCTGTTGGTATGAATGGCTTTGTTGTTCAGCCCCAAAGCCCTGCAGACCTCAGAGGTCTCACGGCAAGATTCTGCTTTTCAGCAGCGTCAGTAACTTCATTTTTATATTTTGCTCCCTTGCTAAATCTACAGTCAGTTTCCATAATTTTTACCTTGGTTCTTCTGTCATCGAAGTTTTTTTTAAAAATTTTTTCAATTTAATTTATTTTATACATTCAATCACTGTATATCACTACAGCTTCTAAGGATAATTTACCCCACGTGAATACACGTCACACCAGTCCTGTTGAAGAGATCATACATGTCATCATCCACGCAGAGTCATCATTTCTGTGTCCCATAAATGTCCTGACTCTATTTTTCTCCTTGATTCCTTTCCTTTTACTCGCTCCCATCTTCCATCCTCTTCCCACACTATCCCCAGTATCTGTAACCATTTCCCATGCTTCTATATCCTCTAATGAGGTTTTTAATCTAGGTCAAAAGTTTAGTCTCCTGGGTAGTCTGTGTCTGCCAAATCTCCCTGAAGCTCAAGGTCAGTTCATTGCTTTCACTACAGCTTACTATTTGCGGATGGAGTTTCCAGCCACTGGGCTCCATCCCTGTGCCCTGGAACACACCCTACCGCCATCAGCGAGATACTTAGCAACCCGTCTGACTGGATTTGCTCCTCCTGAGATCATCCAGTTCCCTGTATGTATGAGTTTCCTCCTGTTGCTAAGATCTGCTCTGATGTCCTGCTCCTTGGGGGTGACTTTCTCCAGTATTCTATTGCCAGCCTTCCATTGTCCCAAGGACTACTGGGCCTGGCTGCAGTCCGGTATAGGTCTTTTTTTTTTTTTTTTTTTGCTATAGTGCACACGCGTTCACCAGACAGAGAGAAAACTAGAAATCACCCTCCAGGGAGGATGGCCATGCTGCAATCCCTTCTCTTCCATTCTCTTCTTGGGATCTTGGACACGCATGCACACGCACCCGGTGTGAGTTTAAGGCACTGGGTCCGGGACTCGAACCGTGGTCGACTACATGGGAGTCCAGCAACATAGCCATTATGCTAACTGCTGGTCCCTGGTGTAGGTCTTTTCAGATATCTGAGGCTTTCAGGGAAGGATTAGTCATTCACTTGCTTATTTTATGGTAAATAAAGATATGTAAAAGGTGAATTAGAGAAAATCAAAACTACCCACTAAGGTTAAGAGACTCTCAGAAGCTATGATCCTGGGGAAAGATGAAAGTTCCACTATATAGACCAGGAGTGTATATAATGTTTAAAGTTTCATTAAACCCAGACCAGGTTTAATCTCAAGTCAAGTTTCCGGGAAAGATAAAAGGGTCATAGCTAGTTGAGGACCACATGTGAAACCAATCTAGTGAAAGATAAATGATCAGACTGGCTCCATGTCCTAGTAGTTAAGGGAGCCAGATTCCATGTGGCTGACCATGTTTCAAATCCCTCACCCTGGCAGCTTAAAATGCACAGTGGACACAGGTGCCCCAAATCCAGAGAGGATGAAGAAATGAAGGAGAAGGGATTGCAATGTGACACGCTCCATAGGGAGTGCATTCTCTCTCTCTCTCTCTCTCTGTGTGTGTGTGTTTGTGTCTCTTTCTGGCAAGTACGCATGTTCTCTGACAATTAAACAAACAGACAAACAAAAAGAAATTATTAGTGAGAAAAATATTATATTGTTATTTGGAGGTTACAAGGTGAAGTATTTTTAGCACTTAGTTAACACTGTTCAAGTAGGTAGGTAAATTGTATTAAGAATTAGACCTGGGGCAAGCAGATGGTTACACTGCTTGACTCCCACATAGTCAACTATGGTTTGACTCCCACATAGTCAACTATGGTTTGGGTTCCAGACCCAGACCCAGCGACTTAAAACTAATGCTGTACATGTGTGCATGTGTGCCCAAAATCCCACGCAGAGAATGGGGGAGAAAGGATTGAGGCATGACCATATCCCCTGGGGGGGGAGGTGATTCCTCACTTTCTGTCTCAATGTCTGTCTCTCTGTCTCTCTGTCTCTCCAGCAAGTGCTCGTGCCCTATAGCAAAAATCTCTCTCTAAAGAAAAAAGAAGCACTCCTATTCACACAATGAAATAACTAAGACGGAGAAGCTACACACATCCATTTGGAAATGATAGAGTCCATAAGAACCAGGATTAAACAACGACTCTCCCAATCATGGGCTTATATTTTCTCTATAAATGCTACTGGCAGGGTAGGTTTTAAGATTAATAGAAAAAATTTATGCTTGGGTTAGGAATAAATTACTTAGAATTTTGTTTTTATCATTCTTCTCGTTGAATAAATAAAATAACAACACAACTAAATGAAAAGTCACTTTCAACCCAGTAGGAATATAATAGGATAAATACTTGGTACAGTGTTTCCTTTGGACCAGATGAAGCATCTTTGAGAGTAATACATCAAATGTAGTTCTTTTTGCACGGTTGGCATCCAATAAATGTTGATTTGATAAAATTGTATCTTTCTGTAGATTACAAAAAATGATTATAAGTGAAATATCTGATTCAAAACATGGCCATCAAAATGCTCACATATCAAAATATTGCTCTTAACATCAGAGATATACCCTTCTGCCTTACAAATCCAAATTTAAAGTGCTTATCAATAGGGAAAAATGATTGACATTTAACATGAACAGGAACCATGTCATTTCTGGATTCAAATGGAACCTCACCAGTCTTTAATTCTAAAAGAACTGACATGCAGCAGACTCCTGCCATCCCTCCCATTCACGCTCAGCTACTGCCACTCATCTCTGCCCTCCAGCATCTTCCTCTAAGGCAAAGGAGAGTCGATGTGCTTGAAACAAACCCCACAAGCAGCCCAGCTTCCAGCCATGGCTGTTGTTCCTCCTGCTGTTATTTATTTCCATTTGTTCCTTTGTATATGTATTTTAAAGAAAAAACAGAACTAAAAGAAAGTGTGGCCAGCTGGTGGTGCGATGGTTAGAGCAGCTGGATTCTACATGGCCCACTGAGTGGTTCGAGTCCTGAACCTGGCAGCTTTAAAGGCACACCAGGTGCATGTGTGTGCCCAAAAATCCTGAGAAGAGAGTGGAGGAGAAGGGATTGTGATGTAGCCGTCCTCCCAGGAAGTGCCTTTTCTAAAAAAAAAATTAATTTCATTCATTGACATCATTTTATTATTGTAATTTTTTTTTGAAGTTGACCAGAGAGAAAGAAAGTGAGAAAGCAAGCTGCCAAGCCTGGGACTCGAACTGTGGTCAGCCATGTGGGAGTCCAGCTTCCTTAACCACCACGCCAGCTGCCAAGCTCGAGAAATGCTGTTTTGCTTTCTCTCTCTCTTCCTGATGAGCACATACACCCTATAACAAAAATGAATACACAGAGAGTGAGATAGAGAGAGAGAGAGAGTAAAATTATGAACCCGAAATTAATGAGGTTAAAATAACAAAGCCCTTCAGTTCTATTCTAGCACAGCCTAAAGAAGATTAAAAACACGCCACTTAAAACCAAAGTGGGATACACACACACACACACACACACACACACACACACACACTATAACTCCACCTACTCAAGAAATGACAACAATAAAACCCCAAACAAACAAATAAACAAAAACAGAACCTGCAGGAAGACATTAGGAGGCAGAATGTAATTACTCGATTTGGACACTGACCAGGACACTGTGGTTAAAATCCTTCCTGCTACAAAGGTTCTGAGGAGTCTTTAATGACAGGACATGGTCAGGACCTCATGTCCACACCTCATCTGAAAGACGGTGACGACCAGCAGTAAGTCCTCTCTGCCACCACCCAGGGATTGGAGTCCATTCTGACTCAGAGAATGAAGGGCCACCTACAGAAATTGCTAGCGACATTTGCTACCCGTGACTGCTTTTGCCAGACAGTTCACGTGAAGTAAATTACTTAAATACCATAAGAGTCAGTGCCATATTTTTATAGAAATGCCCATTGATACTCATCCTTGTAAATATTTATAAATTAATGCTATACACTGTCCTTGAGTAAAATTTATTAAATCCTAGACTTTGGCTAATGTTGAGTAATGAATGTATGTATCGGTGAGGAACCCGATGGCTATTGTTTAATCTTATGTATGCTTACTCTCACACTCATTTCTTTTTGCCTTTTATATTTTTTAAGAAACTGACGCAAGTGCAGTAATTAAAATACATTACAGTAGTGCAAGTGAAATTTGGAAAACTGCCAACGTTTTCAAGAACTTATAATTTTCTTTTTCAGAGGAAAAAGTAGTTTTGACATCTTTGTGCAAAACAGTCACTAACAGTTACTTACAATTTCAGGAAAATCACTGTTTTAATCATGACCTTTCAGCTGTCCTTGATTGAAAAAAAATTGGCCACCTACAGAAATAATTCTGTTGGGCCCTCATCTCTCTACTGATTGACGGCCACATGTGGCTCTCCATGTTCACAATTATAAATAAAACTATATAAAAGTGGCAGAGCTCAGCTTCTATCTAACTGGATAAGAATAAAACAGTTCTAATCGACCACAAAAGGGACTTTCTTTAAGTGACATCTTTCCCATGTACCTGTATAAAAAATCAAATGGTACATTTTTCCCTGATTAAATGTGTATTCTTTTGGTCACCATTCACTTCAACCATTAATTTAGCATCCATTGTGTAAAGGGCACTGTATTATACTCTGTTGGGGGTGATGGAATGTGGATAAAATAGCTTCTGTATTTAGAGAAACTATTATCTATGAAACACTCCACTGGCAAACATACAATAAATATGGAGCCCACATGAACAACATGGAGATGTGAGCATGTATGTAGGGTTTGATTAAATATATTGATGTAAAAATGTATACTTATACTTAGGAACAATGTAACATATTTTGAAACTTGTATAAATACATGTATGTATGGCACACCAGAAAACTTTTTACTAAAATTATTAGAAGTCCTAAAATGTTACTCTGTGAGTTTTTCAATGGAAATGAAACAAAGACTCATCCTACCAGTTAAAGGCTTCCCACCTACTGTACAAGCAACAAAAATAGAGCTGGCGTTCAGGACTCCATTAGAAGTGTATTGAAGCTCTGTGAGGTTGGAAAGCTTTTAGGAGGTCAACATAAATCATTCAATATACCAAAAAAAAAAAAAAAAGACTTAAAAAGATTTTCTCTTTGTATTCAATTTCTATGAGTGATCTCCAATTTACAAGCTTATGTTCAACCCAGAAATTGAATTAATCAATACAATTATCTTTTAGAAATCCCTTCTGTCAACTATAGTAGTTCACAGACTAGAAAGGAAGATTGAGATTCCTTAGATAGTATGCTTGATGGCAAGCGACACCGAGGGCTGACATTAGAAACTGGCATAGCATAACTCCAATACCGTGTTTTGAGGGATTACAAAAATCAAGTAATCCATTCCCCTACAACACAAGGCAATTATCCATGAGTTACAGACTCAAATAAATTGTTCCATGAAGAACAATACTAGAAAAATATTTTTAGGACCACATCATGAATAGTAACGAAAAGCATTATCACATGAAATTCTATGCTAAGCATCTGTTTAAAACAAATAATCCCACATTTCTGGAAATCACCAAATTATTCATAATCACTAATATTTACAAATTCAGGTCACTTTTTTTTAGAGAGAGATTTTACTATAGGGCACATGTGCTCACCAGAGAGAGAGAGAGACAGAGAGACAGAGAGACAAAAAGTGAAAAATCACCCCACCCCTCCAGGAGGATAGCCATGCCATAATCCCTTCTCCTCCATTCCCCTCTTGGGATTTTAGGCATGCATGCACACTAGCCCAGCATGAGATTTAAGCCATTGGGTCTGAGACTCAAACTGTGGTCAGCTATGTGAAAGTCCAGTGACGTAGCCATTACACCATCTGCTGTTCCCAACGGGACATATTCTAAATGGAGTAACTGGAGTGGCAAAGAAAATAAAGGTAAGTTTTGTCCAAAAGAGTCTATCGTTAAGAGCCTACACACTTCACATTTGACTATAGTCCTCAACCAGTTTTTCCTCACTGCTTAAATGCACCCCTCATGTTTCTATTCGAACATCAGGATACTAAAGGATAAATAAGTTCATGAAATTTCAGTCTCTCAAAGTTGAAAACATACTGCTGATGGCAGATAATATCTGGTTAGCGAGTTTGTTACACCAGGCTTGAAAATGGACAATACAACTCAGAAGGGACTATTTTCCAAGAGGACTTTTGTATTCCAATGATTAATCACTTGTCAATTAGTATTTTGGAAAGCAGAAACAAGGTTCAATCAGTTGACATTTTCTCCAAACATGGGTAATGTTGTGTAGCTCCCTATTTCCATATAAACTATATTCCCTTAAAAACAATTCTGTGCTAAATATTTACTGGAAGTCCCCTACAAAATATTCCCCAAAAGAGATACCTTTCCACACAGGTGACATACAAATGTGTGTGTGTGTGTGTGTGTATTTTCTTAAGCATAACTGTGGAGGAGACACGAGACAAAGGAAAATGGTTCATTTTAAATTAAAACAACACGAACCCCTAACCTATTCTTTTTTTTTTTTTTTTGGGGGGGATTTTGCACTTAGGGCCACCGGCG
>NW_006159458.1:7149692-7175465 GCF_000334495.1 Tupaia belangeri chinensis | reverse complement strand
TAACCTATTCTTTTTTTTTTTTTTTTGGAGAGGTTTTTGCTATAGGGCACACGCGCTTGTCGGAAAGACAGAGAGAGACAGAGAGACAGAAAGCGAGAAATCACCCCCCAGGGGGGATGGCTACACTGCAATCCCCTCTCTTTCATTCTCCTCTCAGGATCTTGGGCACACACGCGCACGTGTCCAGCGTGAGTTTAAGCCACCAAGTCCGTGACTCAAATCGCAGTCGGCTACATGGGAGTTCAGTGACATAGCCATTACGCTAACTGCTAGTCCCCCCCGCCCCCCACACACACATACACACAACCTATTCTTATGCTCATAGTGGAAAAGGCAATTTTGTAGGGGTAAAGAGCTATGGCAGAAACTGTCACCTGGCTGCCCCATACTCCTTCCCTACCAGGTCCTTGATGAATAGAAACTTGCTTATAGCAATGAGATGGAAGTGGAAGGGCGGGGGCAAAATTCTGTGAAAATCCTTTGAAATGGGTCAGCCCTGAATGCTGTGGCCCTGCTGTTGTCTGCTCTCTGTGCTTCTCCTCCCTTTTCAGAAGACAACTAAAGCTGGTCTGACAGAGCCCTACTAGCCCCCTGAGACATCAGAACGAGGCTGCCCCCTATGTGTGGAGGAGGAGATGGTTAGCAGTCTGGGTCCTTGACAGCAAGGTGGAACAGCCAGCTTCAACTGCTCCTGAATCTCTGGAACTATGGAAGAAAGACAAATCCCTATCTCCTCTAAACCACTGTCATTCAGGTTTCTGTTACTTGAAGCAAAATACAACTCCTAAGTTATAGGGACTCGTAATTTTGACGTCAGATAAAATCCTGGCATGTCTATTTATCATCATGGACTACTTCTCTCTCTTTGTATCAACACTCGTTTATGTAGTGAGGGTAATAAGGACACCCATCTCAAAGGCCTCTGATAATTAACACCATCTAACACACATAATATAAGGCTTACATGTTCAATAGTTATTACTTATTATTATTAATTTGTATTGGATTCCTCACAATGTAAAGTAGCATTTCATCCATGGTTCAAAACTAGGCAGAAGTTAGTAACAGGATGTGGCATTTAGGGAAGACAGATCTTTTACTACAACCAATATCCCAAAAGGTGACAGAAAAAAAAATGTCAATAAAAAGGAGGTGGGGTGGAGAGGAGGGTAAAAAGAAGTAATGGCTTAATTTTATAGCATTCTTTTCCACTTGGATAGTGCTTTGCTATTTTTCATTCAGATACCAGAATGTGATACATACTTCCAAGCCCTCTTTTTCATAAAATTTAGACATATTCTCTAGTCATGTACATGGATCTCTCTGTTGGTGAGGTGTGTGTGTGTGTGTGTGTGTGTGTGTGTGTGCTTGAATCCATCGTTTTGCAGAATAACAAAAACTAGTAAATTCCACGTGAACTCATTGGAAACCCTAGGAGGGTGGAGTCTGTCTTTTCTAGGTCCCTTTGAGACCTCTGCATAAAGATATGTAAAATAATACCCTGGTACATTTGCTCTCCTCATTCTATATATAGTCTTTCTCATTTGGGTCACAAAAGAGCCAGAAGAAAAGACTCCTGTGATTTTATGTATGGAAAATCACTGTGTGTAATTGCAAAAGATTTTGAGTGTTTTTGGCACTTTTGGTTTTTGGGAGAATCATCAGGAAGAAATGCCTTTAAATAGTGAAATGAGGGCCCTGCACTCTAACTCCCACAGGGCAAATCTAGAGTAGAGAGGTTGGGTGGGATGAGAAATGCTAGAAACCCTTTTATGCTTAGGCTCTGAGCAAAAAAGAAAACTTGTCGTCTGTGTCCTCTCTGGTGCTCTGTGAGGCTGCAGCCTTGCAGACAGCCCACGACAAAATGAGGCAGGAAGAAAAAGAGCAGAGGCCTGGTTGCAAAGAGGATTGAGGGCCCAGAGGCTGCAAGGCCCCCTCTTCATCCCAAGTCCAGTTCGTTAGTTGAGGGAGTGCGCAGACAGCCCGAGGAAGCCTCACTGAGGGTTATGGTGAGGAGGTGAAAACAGGAGACACGGCAAGGCCACTGCCCCTGAGGTCATAGAGATTCCATGGGGGATGGATGGCCATGATTAGAGACCATGTCAGGACAACTGTTCAGCTTGTTTGCTCCAGGATAAGATAGGCGAGGCCTGACAAGTAGACATCACTTCTCACTTTTTCTCGCACCCTTGAGCAGTTAACCATCTCAATATCTGTGTCCCAGTACCAAAATGTCAGAGTAATTACTTCCTGACCCACAATTAAAGCACGCTGCGATTTTCAGTCATAGCAGCCAGTTCTTCCTGAGTCATACATTGAACCAATTAAACTGAGAGTCTCTATGTCTGAACGGATGACATCTAACAAAAAGGGTGAAAGCTCCTGCCCTCCACATCCAATCATATCTCTGTTTGGTAAATCAGGGGGAGAAGTTCAACTGAATGGCTTGGACTCGAGCCCATCCCAGCAGATTGTGCTGGGTAGAAATAACACTAGTCTGTCTAGGTAAGATCAGTGCCAATGGTTCCAACTAAAATTAGAAAAAAGGAGACAGTACCTTGGCTCATGCTTATGTTGGAGACAAGACTCTAACTCCTGCTAAAGCCAAATGATGGCAATTCAATTCCTGCCTGCCAGTTGCAAATCCCCACTACCACTGTAGTCCTATCACAAGGCATTTGTAATCCAGCGCACCTAACGAGAGAGGTGATGGCTTAGATTAGTCACTTGGTGGGTTAGCAATTCAAGTGCTGGTAACTTAAAGGCCTGCATGCATTTATTCTGAAGAAGGCGGAAAATTTCCCAAACTACAGGCAGATTGTTGAGAAAAACCAGTGAAGCTTTATCAATTGGAGGTAGAGAAAGGAGATTATTCATTGATTAATATTAGACTGTAAATATATATATTTTTTTTTTCAAGGAGAGAATGACCCCACTCCTTCCACAAGACATCATCGAAAGACCTAGAACATGCCTCATGAATTTCAACAAATATAATTTTGCTCTAATCTCATATGTGTCATAAGGCACCATGCCATAGTGGAAAGAAAACTGGGCTAGGAATCAGGAAATCTGGGTACTTTTTCTGGCTCTGTCACTTATTAACTGTGTAAAATATACAAAATTTAACCTCTCTGAGCTTCAGTTCCTTCTCTATAAAATCAGACCCTTAGATAAGCATTATCCAGTGCTCAGATTCTATTGGGTCATTGGGGAAGTCATGACGTATTTTCCTATGTTTTTCTATGCAAAAATGTGTCATGACTTTCCTGACAACCCAATATATTGCTCTCTCAAGCATTGGTGATGAGACTAAATTTTAAATTGTGTAGATTTTAATAACACATCTTATCATACCTTTCATAAACCCTGGGTTTGGAAGTCACACACATATACACACACATACAACCTCCCTCAACTCAACACATAAGAGACTTTAGAAACTTCATGGAAAAATGGAATTGAAGTACAAGTTTATTTTGGTGCGAAAACAGTTTAAGAATTCATGTGTATATTTTTTCTCATAATACACATTTCCCATGATTTTTTGACAACCCCCCCCCCCTCCCCCCCCAGTATAGGACAAGAGACACTGATCCTAATGATTAAAAAAAAAATAGATAATTTCTTGGTATTTTATCTACTCTGCTGTGGCAGTACACATACTAAGTAGAGAACATTTGAGGGTGTCTTTGTGGATACTAAAATCTGTTTGGAACATGAAGGCCATGTAAAGACTCTGGCATTATTCAGAGTCAAAAAAAAGAGTGTATTACCTCTGGCCTGACGGATCTTGTCCAGTGCTTCTCTAACACCCCAGTGTAATTCAGGAAGCTAAAACTCTGGGAGCTGTTTCGGGTGCTGGATGAGAAAACATTCTGAACATTCACTCCAAGGCTGCTGTTTTTAGCAATTTTCTTTCTATGTAAGTAAGATAACTCCACTAGTGGATCTAACTTTACTCCAGAATTCTTAAGTCATCCCCAGAATTGTATTCAAATCACCCAGATGCTAACATATCAGTAGAGTACAGGAACTAGGTTGCTGCTTAAGACTCCTCTGGATTCACATCCAGTGGTACCAGAGCTGAGAAATGGACCTCCAGTGTCCCTGGTTAGTGAATATCATATCTCAGAACTATCGGCACAGCCGACAACTCATAACACGGTCAAGAGGATAACCACTTCCCTGAATGTTTGCAGCTGGAGTTCTGGTTCGATTTCTGGCACTAACTCTGTGATTCTGGGCAATATCTTCAATCTCTCTGTGAAATGCAGCTGATACACTCTTCCTGAGTATGTGCACTATTATCAGTTAAAGAGTCCCAAGTCTGGGGAAAATATTTCCACTCTGTACACTAGTAGGGGAAGAAAAGTTTTATTTTATCGTATTTTAAGTTATAGATTCTTTTGAAAAATTGATGAAATCGGTTGATTTATAGTCTTTCCCAGCTGGGGTGGCAGGGGGGATATACCTACATACTCTTATACACAAAAATTTAATGTAATTTTTGGAAATTTTTAACCTGATGCTAGAAGAAGATTCATGAACTCAAGTGAAACATTGATCTACAGTTCAAATCCTTTCTTTACAACGTATTATCTGTATGATTTGGGAAACTCTGAGTTTCCGCATCTATAAACTACAGCTATCCTTACATCTTGTGATGTTGTTGAACATTAAATGTTTTACCTTGATACATATGAAAACAACCAGGTGGCACAATGAATTTTGAAACCCTAACTTGCTAGTGAGCTGGTACCCTAGTCCTTTAATGTTGTTGCAAAGTACTAATGGGTATACTCTCATATCACTGGAATCATTAGGCTTTGGGAGGTGAGTGCCATCAGACTTTCTTTTAAGTTTTTGCTACAGGGCATGTGAGCTTAGAGGTGGGGGTGAGGGTAAATGAGATATCACTCCTCAAGGGATGGCCACAACACAATCTCTTCTCCATTCTTCTTGTGGGATCTCAGGCATGTGTGCACACAGGCCTGGCATGATTTTTCAAGACACCAGGTCCAGGACTCAACCTTTGCAATTGGCCATGTGGGACCCAGGTGCCTTAGCCTCCACCCCACCTGCTGGTGTCATCAGACCTTATTTCATTCATTCATTAGTTTTTAGGTTTTTGCCATGGGGTAAGTACACCAGAGAGACAGTGAGAGGGAAAGTAAGGAATCACTCCCTAGGGAAGATGGCCAAGCTGAAATCCCTTCTCCTCCACTCTCCTCCTGGGATACTGGGCACACATACACACGTTCCCAGCGTGATTTTCAGGCCTCCGGGATTGGGACTCAGGCTGTCTTCAGCCACATGGGAGTCAAGTGCCTTACCCACCACGCCACCTGCTGACCCCTCAGATCTTGCTTCTAACTTAATCTGGGCCCTCTGAGACTAAATGACTGGATACATTGGGTAATGTGTCCCCTTCTTCCTTTTTAGTTTTTGTTTGATTACAGATCTCTACACACATTCATGGAACTTAATGTATGAGCTCTGCTTCTCTCCATGGATATATTTTTATAATCTGAAGTTTTATGTCTACCAGAATACACGTGGCCCTTCACTGGTATTAAATCTTGATCACTTGAATGCTTCTTAAAATTATTGTTTCAGGGCTCCATACTCAACATCTCTGCTTTCCTCCATTGGTGTGAATAATTAGAAACCATATTGTTTGATCATTATTCCTATTTCATTGGCAAGTAGACCAGCAAAATGTAAAAATATAGTAAGTGCCCTCAAGGCTTGCACAGGGTGTGACGGAACCAGTTAACAGAATAAACCCAACTCACAATGTTACATACTTATCCCTGCATTACAAGTTTCCTTTCTTCCTATTCTCTGGTGAAAAAAAAAATATATATATATATATATATATATATACACACACACTCACCTCCTCTTTATGATAATAAAGAGAGCTAGATAATACAAACATACGTCTTATTTAAAGCATACATAAGAATTGCAAAATTAGTACAAAGCATTTCTTTCTATATATCCTTCACTCAGCCTCCCCACATGCTAGCATCTGATAGAACCATAATCCAATGATCCGAACCAAGATATCAATATCCCTATAATTCTACTAGCTTATCTATAGTCCTTATCCTAATTTCAACAATTGTCCCATTAATGTTCTTCTCTTGGTTTTGTCACATTTTCTTAGTCTCTTTATCTCTGGGACAGTTCCTGAGTTTTTCTTTGTTTTTCACATGTGGAAATCACCTTTGCTTTTTTAAGAGTACTAACAGATTATTTTATAGTATGTTCCCTTTGGCTTATTTCATATTACTTCATGCTTAAATTAATGTTATGTATTTTGGGCACTAACATGAAAAATTACTTTTTGTTTCTTTCTCTGTGAATTATGTGCAGGGCTTTGGAGGTTGATGTGTTTCTTGATCGATGGCGTTAATTGTGATCATTTGTTTTTGATGGTATCTGTCAGGTTATTTCACTGTAAAGTTACTACTGTCTTTTAATAATAAGCATTTTCAGAGGCGGTCCTTTGACACTATGTAAATATCTTACTTATTATCATATTTTTCCTCACTAATTTAGCATCCATTTGATGATACTTGACTGAAACAATTATTACGGTGCAAGTTAGCAAATAATGATTTTCCTATTTCCATCATTTGTTCTACATTTACTAATTGGTATTCTACTATTAAGAAAGTGCATTTGGGCCAACAGATGGCACAGCGATTACATCACTGGACTCCCACATGGCCAACAGCAGTTCAAGTCCCAGACCTGGTGATTTGTAAAGCATGCTGAGTACTTGTATGTCCATGTCCAAGATCCCAGGAGAATGGAGGAGAAAGGGTTGTGTCATGGCCATCTCTCCTGGGGGATGATTTCTCTCACTGACTCTTTCTCTCTCTTTGGTGAGTGTATACACCCTAAGGCAAAATCCTTCAAAAACAAAACAAAACAAAACACCTTCTTGTCTCCTCCCATTTACTTATTTATTCAATACTTTTTACAACACACTGAACTATATTGCATATAATCCATGACTAGCATTATTTTCTTGCTCAAATGTACCAGATTTGGCAATTGGGACCTACTTCCAGTTGGCTCCTGTGTTCTTTCAACAAGTTCCCATCATTTTTAGCCCTTCCTTACTTTGTGGTGCCATCAGATGTCTCAGACTTTTATCGTATACATGTCTGGCTCCAATCCTGGAATCACTGCTTCTACAAGATGCTTGGTTTCCTTTACTGAAGTGTGGTATTTAGAAAACAAGACCTAGGTATTAGTTGTGTTCATCACTACTGAGGTGTTATTGCTTCATGGTCATCTCAGCAGACAGGGCTAGAAATATTTATTCATATATCTGCACATCTGTGATGTCTATTTCTCTTATTGTTCTCTTACATTCCAGTCCAACACCATAGGGTTTATCCTAGCCTTCCTCTTTTGTTTGACAGTAGGAAATGGCACTCCTTATCCACAACCCGAGGTTTGTTTGAAGCAGTTTCATAATCTAAATCTCACCCCTGTGAAAAATCATTAAACCATATCTTATAAAAGATAAATATTCTGAGTACAGTACAATAGTTCTTTTGTTGTGATTGTTGTTGTTTCAAATATTGAGTCTGAAGTCCAAATACTATTTGGCAAAGTTTCTTAGATTAACTCTTTTTTCCCCACCCTGATCATTTGTAATTCCTAAAAATACAGTAAGCTTATTTCTGTATTTCATGTGGGGCTCCCTGAACATGCTAGTTTATTTAATTAGTTATTTTTTTCTGACTAGGTAAAACATTAACACAGTTCCAAAGGACACAACAACAACAACAACAGAAAGTCCATTTCAAATAAATGCCATGCCCCATCACTTCTACCTTATTCTCAATCCCTCAATCCCCATTCCCTGGACAACCCATGTAAGTGATCAATTTCATGAGTGTCTGGTTGATCTTTCCTAGTTTTGTCTCAATTAACAGACACATGTATGTTTTCTTATTTTCCTTTCATTCTAGATGATGTTCTTCACTTTGTGTCTTTTGATCTTTATTTTTCCTTCATTTAGCAGTGTATGCGAGGAATTCACCAAGTTCATGGAAATGCATATTATGAAAAAAAAAACTATGCATGTATTTAAAAACTTCTTGCACCAAGATAAACTTACAGTTTAATTTCACTTTTCTACAAACTTTTTCAAAACCCCTGTTAGCCCACAGTCACTTTCTATCTAGATCCATTGTTTTTATAGCTGCATGGGATCTACTGTGTGGAGATGCTAGAATAGATCCAACTATACACCTGCGTGTGAACATTTATGTAGTAGTGGGACAAGCAGTTAGTGTAATGGCTATGTTGCTGAACTCCCACGTAGCCGACCACGGTTCAAATCCCGGACCTGGTGGCTTAAACTCATGCCGGGCGCATGTGCATGCATGCCCAAGATCCTGAGAGGAGAATGGAGGAGAAGGGATTGTGGCATGGCCATCCCCTCTGGGGAGTGATTTCTCACTTTCTATCTCTCTGTCTCTCTCTCTGTCTTTCTGGAGTGCATGCACCCTATAGCAAAAACCTCTTCAAAGAAAAATTACATAGGGGTTAATATTTTACAATTATAAACAATGCTGCAATGAATAACCTCAGGCATGTGATTGCCATATTGTTGAAGGTGTACCTTCAGGATAATTTCCTCAAAGTGGGATTGTTCACTAAAAAGGTTAAGCGTAAACACCGATTTGTTAGACATCACCAGAATTTCTCCTCAAAAGGCTTATACCAGTTTGTATTCCCATCAGCAATATATGACAATAAATTCTGTGTTTTTAACTCTCCCACAAGTCATTTTAGCAGAGATGCTGAGCAGGATCTGAGTAGTTAATTAATGTTTACCCCCTTTCCCTGCCTATAGATATCATCTAGCCATGCAGCTAACAATCAAGGAAAAAATTTACATAAGTGTTAAGACATAAGAATAAAAAGAACAAAAAGCTGAGGAAAATTACTCTTGGAAAAAAATAGTTGGCTTTGATCATAACAGCTCGGGATGAAAATATACAGCTTAGAGTCTTCTCTTTGAAAGCTTTAACGAACCAGAAAGATCTTACGGGAAGTTTTCTCATGGCCATGATTAAGCCCTGCCTCCTTTGTGCCCCCCAGATCCATACCCATACTGTCAGTGGCACACAGAACATGCGTTATCTGCTGAAAGATCTGTCTTGTACTAATTAGACTTTAATTTTGAAGTGAAGACCATATATTAATCAACATATTTATCCCAACTCATAGCACAATGTTCACCATGTAACTTTTCCTGATGAACTTTGGCTAATAGCTCATTCAAATAAAAAGGAACATTTCCTAAGTGCTTACCCTGTGCCAGACACCACCCCTAATACTTTACATATATTGTCTCCTGTCATCTTCATAACCGTTATATGTGGTTGGTTTTATTATTATTTCCATGTAATTGATGAGGAAGCAAAAGCCTGTAGAAGAAAAATAACTTGCCTAAAGTGTTAGATCATAAAAATAATAAGAAGAAATAATTAAATAAATTTTAAAAAAGAGAGAGCGAGAGCTGGCGGCTAGTTCCATGGCCTGACGGCTAAGGAGGCTGGACCCCCTCTGGTCTACAACACTCTCCAAGTCCTGGACCGGCAGCTTGAAAAACACACCAAGCATGTATGTGTGTGCACCCAAAATGTACCTAAAATTGTGGATAATGAGAGATATTTTCTTAGTGTCAGAAAGATGGAAAAAGGATTCTGGTGTGACCATTCCCCATGGGGTGTGCTTTCTCCTATCTTTCTCTCTGTATCTTTCTGGCAAGCTCGCATGTCCTTTAGCAAAGGAAAAAAAAAAAAAAAAAACAGTTGGGATTTGAACTGAGGTCTGTCTGACTGCAAAGCGTTTGCACCTTTGTCTCCTCTATATTTCTTTAAGGATTTTGTGCTACTGTGTCAGTACTAAGAAAGAAAAAACGGTCGATGTTGCAATGATTTCCAAATAGACTCTTAAAAAGCTATCTGAGCTTTTTAGCTTTTGGCAAACAAAGCTTTGGCTCCTGTTATACACACACACACACACATTTATTGTACCCGTGTGAGTCTGGTATATGTACAAGCATCCTATTAAAAGAGTTTTTAAAAGAATAAAACGGGATTTCCTTTCTGAGAGCAAAGGAAAAATAAGATGTTCTTTGCCCTCCTCTTCTAATCTGTGTTTGGAAGTCAAGTCTGCAGGTCCCAGAACTCTATCACCAGCTTGTTTGGTGTCCATAAATCTGTCTGAGAATACAACACTATGCACCCCATAACACAAAATCAACTGTGAGACACATGCACATGATACCTGGAGCTAATTTGCCCTCATTTGGTATATAAGAGAAAATAAAGCACTGCTTTAACTCTTAGAAATGACAATATCACATTATTTAGATAAGTGCTACCAAATCATTATTGAAATTCTGATAGCATTTGCCTTACTGGTAAAAGAAAATTACCTGTAATGCATAGTTTAAATAATTACTTTTAAACAAAAGCTTCTTTTCTGCATTGCTTATTTATCTTTTGAGACCAACTCAGCAGGGCTATGTATTTTATTAAAATTGCCTTCAGACTGCTAATGGCAGGGCGTCTGTTAGCACAGGAAAAGTGATGGCAGTTTGACTCCTATTCCTAATATTGGGAGTTAGTCCAGACACTTAAGAGCCAGAACTCTGCTGTGCATTTGACTATGTTATCAACACTTTACTTGCTAATGATACTAGTGACAGCATTTCAATATGATGGGTCAGACTTAAATAGGAAAGCTTATAATTGTGCTTACAGAACCAAAGAAACCCCCTTCCCCCACTGTCCCCAAATCCCTTTTATCAGCAGATCAGTTGGTATTAAGCTTCATGACTGGGAATGATTTGGTAAGCTTCTGCTCAATATTTTTTTTTTTCCTTCTCCACCTTCTACCTTGGACAGGGAGCCTCCATCAGCACCTGATAGCGCCCTGTTCAGAAAATGACAACTGAAAGCTTTCCTGTGGTGCCACTGAGTGCCAACTACCAGCAGAAGGTCACGCTGATGACTTCCCTGTGGCTTTTATTTTCCCCAGGGAAATCCACAGCCAGGGCTGACTGCCTGCCAAATACGCAGAGTGCCACAAACCAGCAGTGCTAAGGACCCCCCATCTTTCTTGATGGGAAGCAGTAAGCGACTGTGTTGAACACCTGTGTCAGCTCCTGTTCCTGGGGATACCCCAGGCAAGCACTCATGCAGCATCGGGGGTAGGCCTCCCCTCTTCTAACTGGCACTTCTGTCTAAAAACTTCTCAGTAGTCATGTGATAAGTTATGTCTGACAGATCTCTATAATATCAGCGTGTTTAACTAGACTTAAAAAAAGGATGATTTAAGTCATTCATGAGCTAAATATTTTACTATAAGCTTATAAAGAAAATCAACATAATGGGTCTTCTCTGTTATTGTACAGGTGAAGACAACATGCTCCCTCACCTCCCTTCAGAATTACCCCAACCAACGCGAGGAAGGGGAGACTTGGTCTGGGTTGGGGATGGAGTGAAGCCATAGATGGATAAGCTCTAAATCAGTCTTTTTCTTAGAATGATCTGAACAACATGCCAAGTGAACCAATGATAATTTCACTCAAGAAATGAGATGGAGGAAAAGTCAAGCAATCTATACTTTTTAAAGAATGAATTATTTAATTTAATTTATTATTGTTATTTTTAATAATAATAGAGAAAGAGAGAGAAGGGGAAAGTGAGAACTTCCCTCCCAAGGGGGATGGGCACAAGCCCTTCTCTTCCATTTCCCTCTTGGGAAATGCTCACAGGCACATGAACCTGACATGATATTCAAGCTGCCAAGTCAGGAACTCAAACCATGGTTCGCCATGTGGAATCCAGCACTTTAAACACCTTGCCACCAGCTGGCCCCAAGGCAATATGATTTAAGAGTGCCTGTCATAGGTTAATATTCGGTAAGAATATATGAATGAATGCACAATTTTTAATAGTTTGATCAACTCCATAATCTAGAAATGATCGTATTTAGTGCTTACTATTTGCAGGTCACTTGGGTGGGTCCTATGCAGAAATTTAAAATAAAGAAGTGAGTAAATTAACTGAAGCCTACTTTGGAACTATACCATTGATAAAACAACGGAAGTATGATTCAAATCATGCTTTCTTTTATTTCTACTATTTCACAAAATCTTCTTCAAAATCCCACATGGCACACAGATCCCTGTTCTTCCAGGGTATTCCTTCAGTCTGGACTGTGCTTCCTCCACTAGGGAGGCCAATTTTACCATCACATTTAAATTCACACAATTTCATCCTCAAATCCCATGCCAGGTCCCAGAACCTCGGGCATGGAATATTTCTTCATAACATTAACAATAAAGAATCTCAAAATAATTCACACTACCCCCACCAAAAAAGTGAAAAAAAATCAGTAGATACATATGACTACTCTTTCTGATTTCATGTATCTTTTTATTGTGCAGCCTTTATTTTAATTACTTGAGGTTGAAATTCACTCCTTATCACTCTGTGAGGTTACCAAGTCCTGTGGAGATTCTGGGGACACCCCAGGCAAAGTTAATATAGCATTCAGCAATAGGGTTCCCCTCTCCTATCACTTCTGTCCAACAACTCTTCAGTAGTTACATGATAATAGATAGTGTTTGGCGGTTCTTTATAACATCAGCATGTTTAACTACTGTTAAAAAAGATGATATAAGTCATTCATCAGATTCCTGCTTTCATCTGTTCCCGGGTGCTGACACCTTATCCAGACATTTTTAGTCTTTTGCTTGACGATTGCAGGAGTTTCCTACCTTCCTTCTCCTAAGCTCCCCCCTTTTAATCAAGCTCATTTTAACATCATATTGATTAATGAATCCAAGGCACAGCCCTAATCGCTGCTTCACTTTGCAAAAGCAAACAAAAGTTTTCAAAGGTTCCTCAAATCTTATTGAATTAAAGCAAACCACTTAGCGTAGGATTCAAAGCCCTCTATGATCTGCGCCAAACTTACCTTTGCAGTTATTATTTTCTTTTTGTATATGTGGTGCCTCATCCAAAGTTACTCAAGCCCAAAGAGGTACTTAAAACACCAGAGTCTTAAACATATATTTGGCAATCTTCCCACTGACCATTATCTCTGTTGGGCACAATCATATGTATCCTTTAAGGCCCAGCCCAAATGCTGCCTTGCCTATGAAATGTTCACTGTCTTTTCGATCAACCCTCACAGAATCACAGCTTACAGCTCTTTTGTCACCACTATGAATTGAATTTCACATCATAATCATTGGGTTATGGCTGTTAGAACCAAATTGATTTTGTACATGCTCTGACCTGGGCACTTTGAGGAGTATATTAGGGATATGGTGGAGAACAAGACAGACCTATTTCCAGTAAAAAGCAAAATGAAAAGAGTCTTTCCCCCCCAAGATGGGATGGGGTAGAGAGTTACTCATGCAGCTGAATGAACTCAAGGACCAAATAAGATAATGATTGAAAAAATACTCTTTGGATTTAGTGTGATGGAAGTTAGTGATGACCTTAGTAAGATTAGGCAGTGGAAGAGGATTGTTAAGAGAGAAAGGAAAAAAAGAAAATTGTATCAAGATAAGATGTTAGGGAAATGTATATATGAAAGAATTGTTGAAAAAGAAAATTATATCAAGATAAGATGTTAGGGAAATGTATATATGAAAGAATTGTTGGCTGGAGAAGAAAGTAAAAGCAAAGGAAAGCTTTTGTCTATTTTAAGATAGGAAGCTTTAAATAGTGAAGCTTCTAGAGTAGAGGGAGAAGCTGAAGATAATGCAGAGGAGGTCAAAATTTCTAGAAGGGTCTGAGCAAATGAAGGATTAAGGATAGGCAGAAGAACTGACCCTTGTGGGGAATGAAGAAACTCCTCCACTGTCTGGCATTAAAGTACATCAATATCTTCAGATTTAAGAGCAATTTTAGATGTTATGTGAAGGTGAGGTAGGCATACGCTCTCCAAAAAATAATATCAGAGAACAATTTCCTTATTTTACATTTTAATTCTAAAAATAATTCTTATTTATTTATTTTTTTTGGAGAGGTTTTTGCTATAGGGTGCGTGTGCTTGCCAGAAAGACAGAGAGACAGAAAGCGAGAAATCACCCCCCAGGGGGGATGGCCACGCCTGCAATCCCTTCTCCTCCATTCTCCTCTTGGGATCTTGGGCACGCACGCACATGCGCCCGGCGTGAGTTTTAAGCCACCGGGTCTGGGACGCGAACCACGGTTGACTACATGGGAGTCCAGAGACATAGCCATTATGCTAACTGCTGGTCCCTCTAAAATTAATTCTTTAGACTAAATAGAAACAACTTTAGAATAAAACAAAATTTCAAGGGCAAGAATACTGCTCTAGGGGTTAAACAAGTCAGATTCCACCTGGCTGACTACATAGTTCAAGACCTACCCCTGGCAGCTTGAAAACTAGGGCCTCTGTGTGCATGGGTACCCAGAAGTCTGACGGGATAGAGAAATAGAAGTAATGTGACCACAGTCCATTGGGAGGGATGTTTTTCCCCTTTACCCCTCTTTCTCTGTGGAGAGTACACAGTCCCTCTAGCAAATTTTAAAAAAAGAATTTTTAAGAAAATGACATAAATATTCATGAATAGGTATGTGAGTGTATACGTATAGATATATGTATGCATAGTTACATGAATGTTCTGATAGCCAAACAATGGAAATCTAAGTGGATGTAACCTATTTAGAGTTTTTAAATAGTTTCTAATGCATTTATCTATAAATTTCAAAAATTTTTTGGTAAATGGTTATTTAAACGATTGAATATTATTGCCACAAGGTTGTTAGTAGAAGGCAACTGCACCTTCCTAATACTTTTTTTTTTAAGATTTATTTATTTATTTATTTATTTATTTATTTATTTATAATTTGACCAGAGAGGGACAGAGTGGGGGGAGGTAAGAAAGCAAGCTGCCAGGACTGGGACTTGAACTGTGGTTGACCATGTGGGAGTCCAGCACACTTAACCACCATAAATAGTGTCATGGATCTTGAGATAATTATAATAAAACTGTAACATAATTTTCAAACACCTTTCCTTGCACACAGAAGATAAAATTCAAGATATGTTTGTGAACTTACACAAGCCATATAGTTTTGGTTGAAATTATGAGTGGCATACAAACAGGAAATGCAGTTGTGCAAAACAACTAATCAGACATGTACAATTTTTAAATACTGTATATTATAGGCCCCTATCATAAAAACGCCAAGGGACATGATTCAAATGCAAAAGAATTCAGCAAATTAAGAAAGTGGAAACGAACAGAATAGTTGCACTATCTACCACTGCCTCTTGAACACAATCATCAGTCAATATGCTGATGACGCAACATTCGCCTGATCATTAATAAGTCTATTTTTATTCATAATTTGGATTCTGTCTCTAAAGTTTTTTTTTTTTTTCTTGGAAAGATTTTCGCTATAGGGCGCGTGCACTCGCCAGACAGACAGAGAGAGAGACATAGAGACAGAAAGCAAGAAATCACCCCCCAGGGGGGATGGTCACACCGCAATCCCTTCTCTTCCATTCTCCTCTCGGGATCTTGGGCACACACGCACACGCACCCGGCGTGAGTTTTAAGCCACTGGGTCCGGGATGCGAACTGCGGTCCACTGTGGGAGTCCAGTGACATAGCCATTACGCTAACTGCTGGTTCCCTCTAAAGAGTTTTTAAAATGAATTTTGCAACCTATAAATCATAGCGAGCTTAAAACATGTGAGTCACATTATGTCCATCACCTGCTAAAATCCCTTTGATGATTCCCGCTTCACTCAGTATAGCAGCCAAGTTTTTCCTATGGCCTACAGACTCTCGATGACGGACACCACATCACTGTCCCCAGTCTCATCTCTTCCTTCTCTGCTCCTTACTTTTTTTCTGCCACTTTCCTTTCTGCTGTTTCTTCAATGCACCAAGCAGAGTCCTAAAACCTGCTCTTCCCACTGGAGGCATCTCTTCTCCCCACATATCTGAATAGTTCCCTCTCACTGCATTCAGACCTCTGCTCCCTTCTGTCTTTATCAGAGAGCCCCTCTCTCAGCAATGTATCTGAAACAGTCCCCCACAGTTCTCTATTTGCCTGGCTCTGTTTTTCTTCTTAGTATCGATTGCAATTAACATACACATTAAAATCTCTCCTTTGTGTTTGCTTCCACTAGAAGGAAAGTTCTAGGAAGGTAGGAACTTTCCTCATAGAAAAGAATACTTGAATTAATGAATACATAATCATCTTTCTATTTCATTCAGTTAAACAGGAAACTTTCCCAGAGAAACAACCCTACACAGGCAAGCAATAATAAAAGTTCTTGATTTCTTCAAATGTCAGTGTAATCCTAAGTGAAGTAATGGTATCAACAGCATTCTTTAGAAAATTATAAGTTGATGAAGACATCAAATATGGTGGTGTGCTGATGTTGTGTGCAAATGGTTTGTATCCCACAACCTGTAAGGTGGTATATGGTAGTTGGTGTACATCTTGCCAAGAAACACAGATTTTGCTCTGTTACTAAGGTTTCATGAGCTACTGGATGGTAATGTAGGTTCATAAAATACGTGAGTTGGACTAAGGTTTTTTTCTACCTATTATGACTATAGTGATCTATGAGATCTTTATCTCTTTCTTCTGGATATTGCTTCCAGACATGCAAAATTAAACAACTGTATTAAATTTAAGGTCAATATCCATATAATATTCGGATAACAAAAACACTCACTACTACGTTTAGCTTCAATTTATTTGTCTTAATGTTTAGTTCAGTGATACTCATACAAACTAGATATTTGGAGATATTTATTATCAGAAAACTTTCTATGAAAGTATCACCCAAAAAGGGCCATAAACACTGCAAGAATCACTGCAGACAACTTACAAACTCAATTACGTGGGCATATCATTTTAAATACAGCCTTTTGCAGGAATTTTACCTAATTTAGCTAACAGCAGAGACGAGAGTATGCGCACTGCATCAAGATATAGTTGAAATTATCTTTCCTTTAAGCTGGAGGGTATTGGTCCCTTAACAGACATGCCAATAAAATTTTGTCTAATCTCCGGACCAGCAGGTGGCATAATGGCTATGTCGCTGGACTCCCATGTAATCAACCGTGGTTCAAGTCCCTGACTGGTGGCTTAAACTCATGCTGGGTACCTGTGTGTGTGTGCCCAAGAGGAGAATGGAGAATAAGGGATGACAGCACGGCTATCCCCCTGGAGGGGGGGGTGATTTCTCGCTTTCTGTCTCTCTGTCTCTGTCTTTCTGGTGAGGGCACATGCCCTATAGCAAAAACCTCTCAAAAAAAAATTGTCTAATCCTTAATATCAATGCTATAAAATATAATAGCAAAATCCTTGAAGTGTCCCTGGTAGAAATGTAAGCTTAGCTCCCTTTTGAACAAGTCACTTTACTCGAAGAGATCTCATTGGATGGAAAAACAAAAACATTCCTCAATCCGTACAATAAAAACTGGAAAATGCATAGGTTGCTGCTCACTGGAGATCTGGATATAGAGCAGCTAAGATAAACTCCAGGGGAGAGGCCACATTGTGTGGACAACAGAAAAGGAGGGGTTGACAAGTCTCCTGTAAATATCTAAGTAATAGTAGCAGGAGTTGTGGTCCCTGCTTCAGACAGTAGAGAGGCATCGCAGAAGCAGGATATGAACACAAAGCCATCAGCCACACTCACGGCAATATTAAGAGAAGGTGGCCCCAGCTTCCTGAGGAGTGTGGCAAACACCAAACTGTCCACAATGACTGCCAAATGCTTCTGGAAGACCATGTGATATTTGGGATCTTTCTGTTTATATGAAAATTGTCTACTTTAATTAAACCTCATTTATACATGGTAGCTAACATGCAGTAATTCAAATCAGTGTTAGCAGACAGAAAAACTCCGAAGAATACTGAGAGTGATTAGAGCTGGATCTGAGCACAGAGCACTGCACATGACCAGGAAGAAACTTGATTTCATGACCCAAGCACTCTTCCACTACAATGACATAAACATTAGCATTTAATATGTTTTAGATATTTGATTCTGGGACGGTCATTGAAAAGTCTTCATTTCAAAACAGTTTAAATAATGTAAGGATTAAGAGAAATCAGGGTACCGATGTATTGTATGAGGTAAGGGATTTTCTTGTATTATCAGAAGTTTCTTAAAATTATTTTTTCATCTTAAAGGACCCTCAAATGCTAGACTTCTTACATAAGGATGTTAGCCATGATTTGCAAAATTGAGAACATTGCAAGTCAGTACACACACACAAAAATAGGCAAGTGGCAAATGATTTAAAAACTATAGACTTGATGGTCCCCCCTAAAAAAATCAGCAAATGATTATGCAAATGTCCTGACCTGCCGCGTCTCCCAGCTCAATTTCTCCCACTCCTGATGTCCTCGATACTATTTATTTCTTGCGATGCTAAAAAAAGAAAAAGTAAAAAGAATAAAAATAAGAGTGTTAAATGAGAAATCAAAGTAATTTCAAAATACTCAGGTTAAAAATTAAACATCATAAAAAGAGGTACACAACATTTCTACTATAAAAATATGAAAGAAGGATTATTTTTCCTAAAAAAATATAATTTTTTTCTAGACCAGATTCACTGCTATACAACAATGTCGAACTTATAGGACCCTGTAAGTTAATGGCTGGTGGGTAAATCATCAATAAACAACGAAAAGGCAAACTTTTATTAGAGGTATTTTAAGATATAGCAACACTGAAATGTAAAAATGTGAACCAATTATTTTGGAGCTATATCAATTAAGTCACTTGTGTAAGTCTTTACGTAATTCAGTCACGTAAGCATGTGTGCGTATGTATACCCTCTCATACGTATGCATAGATGTCTATGACAATCTTGGGCCTAGCTTTATTGAGACAGGCAATTACAACCATTTTTACAGTCTATGATGCTCAACATAAACTATACGCATAACACTACATTACTCATAGCTACAATAACTTATGGAAAATATTACAATTTGCACTAAAACTTATTAAATACATATTTACTAGCAATTAGCAAAGCATAATATTATGTTGTGCTAGGATACCAAGCTGTATAAGAACAAATAGCTTACGAACTTGAGCATTTCTAGCTTAAAAACAACAGCAAAAAGATCAAAACAGAAATAGAAGCACCCTGTGTATACTCAGTCACTTCATCAGAACCAGATTCAAGTCATGACAAAAAATAAGCCCAAAGGCTTATTTTCCCAATATGTAAAATGGTCTTATAAGTTTGTCATGAATACAAACTTTCAAAAACTCTTCTAATACATATGTAACTATTTTATCATCATTTTAACATTTATTTGTGAATGTAGTAGGTCATCTGGAAAGTCATGACGTATTTTTCTATGTTTTTCTATACAAAAAGGCATCGTGACTCTCCCCACAACCCAACAGAATAGGTGAAATTCATTAGCTGCTCTCTACTTTTCAAACTGGAGTCCCCACAATGACTGAATTCTACTCATATGGCATCAGAGTGTTTAAGAGTTTATTAATGGTATTTAGGATCATGCAACAGACATTAAAATTGGATAAATAGTAATTATAAACACTTTTTGTCCTATGAGGGTCCTGGATTATCAACCAGATTATGTGTTCAGGATTTTAAAAATAAGACTTCAAAATGATATTTTTAGGAACAGAGTGTCTCTTCTGGGCTATTGGTCTAGCATACTGGATCTGAAGACTTAGGAGATAATCTAGGACTAGTTGACTTAAACAAATTGTTATTACTTCATCTAAAATATTTTTCAATTTCAAAAGGCTCTTTTTTTAAAAGTTATTTTTTTAAAAAATTATTTTATACATTCAATCACTGTACATCACCACAGCTTGTAAAATGAATTTTCCCAGCATCAATACATTGTACACTAGTGCAGTTAAAGATATTATCATACATGTCATCATCCACAGACAGTTCTCCATTTCTGTGTCCCTTGTATGTCTTACCTCTCTATTTTTTTTAATAATTTAGGGTAATTTCTGGAGTATTTAATTTTTTTTAATATATAAATACAGTAACAAGAACGATAAACCATAACAAAGTGGGATTTACCCTAAGAATGTAAAGCTGGTTTAACATTTAAATATCAAATAATGTAATACTACATTAATAAAGAAAAAAAAATCATACGGTCATTGCAACAGATGCTGAAAAGAATGTGACAAAATCCAATACCTTTTCATTATAAAACACTCAACAAACTAGCCAGAGAAAGGGACTTCCTCAACCTACTAAAAATCATGTATGAAAACTCCAGCTATAATATTTAATTATGAAAGACTGACTGACTACTTTCCCCCTGATTGGGAACAAAATGACATTGGTTCACACCTTTTTTGTCTGTTTGCTTATCTGTTTATTTCTTGTGAGAGAGAATAAGAGAGAGCACAACTCTAACAGGATCATGATGATGCAATCCACCCCCAGTCCCAGCAAAGTTGGATGGTGGGCACACACCTACCCAGCATACTCAAGGAGGTCTCTGGACACAAACTCAGAACCTTCCCACGTGGATCAGCATAGCTGTGATGCTGAAGGGCAACACATTTCACGGCTCTGTCACTATCTGGCCTCCCCAAACCACTTATATTAAAGACTGCACTGGAGGCTGCAGCCAGGTTCATCGGGAAATAAAAAGAAATAAAAGGCATCCAGATTGGCAGAAAGAAGCAAAACACTATTTGGAGAAAACTCTGTTTGTTTGTTTGTTTAGTTTGCCAGAGGGCATGTATGCCTGCTGGAGAGAGAGAAAACACTCCCCATGGGAGTCCATCACACTGCAATCCTTCCTTCACCTTTTTCTCTGATCCTTCAGGATTTGGAATACCCACATGCACTTGGCATGTTTTTCAAGCTGCTAGTCCAGGACACCAACCGTGTAGTCACCTGTGTGGGATCCAGCTTCCTTAACCATACCACAGCTGACTGGCCCTATTTTTATTTAGAAAATCTTAAAGAATTTTTTTTTAAAATAAAAACTAATGAATAAGGAGAAAAAAGGATGGTATAGCAAAACTGTGAGAATAACCCAGGTGGGAAGGTTTCAGGTTTGAGTCCAGAGAGCAACTTCAACATACTGTGCACATGCCCCTGATCCAGGGCTGGTGAATCAGGCTGTGGGCTACAGTGACAGGACCCTTTGGGAGTGCTTCAGCTCTCTCTCTCTTGTTCATGGAAGAAATGTGGATAAACTGTGAAAAGAACTAATGAACAAGTTCAGTAAGATTGCAGAGATTCTTGAGTTTTATAAATATACAAAAATTAATTTTATGTGCTAGTAATGAACATTCTGAAAATTAACTTTTAAAAAATTCCATTTATAATAGCATGGAAAAGATAAACTACTTGGGTATAAGTTTAATGATAGAAATAGAAGACTTAATTGCACATTTTGAACTACAAATATAGTTGAAAAACATTAAAGATATATAAAAAGATGAAAAACATCCCACACTCATGGATCAGAAAAATTCTTGAGGGACCAGCAGTTGACATAATGGCTATATCGATGGACTCCCATGTAGTCGACCTTGGTTCAAGTCCTGGACCCAGTGGCTTAAACTCACGCCGGGAGCATGTGCATGCGTGCCCAAGATCCTGAGAGGAGAATGGAGGAGAAAGGGATTACAGCATGGACATCCCCCCTGGGGTGTGATTTCTCACTTTCTGTTTCTCTCTGTCTTTCTTGCGAGAGCACGTGCCCTATAGCAAAAACGTCTCCAAAAAAGGAAAGAAAAGAAATATTCTTGAAATGGGGACCAGCAGATGGCATAATGGTTACATCACCGGACTTCCACGTAGTTGACTGTGGTCCAAGTTATGGACCCAATAGCTTGAAACTCACACTGGGTGCATGTGTGTGAGTGTCCAAGATCCTGAGTAGAAAATGGGGTATAAGGGATTCGCATGGCCATTCCCTCAGGGGATGATTTCTAACTTTCCGTCTCTATCTGTCTCTCTCTCCAGTGAGCACATGTGGCCTGTAGCAAAAAATCTCTCTAAAAAAAAATTCTTAAAATGAAGTACTCCTCAGTTTATCTACAGACTCAACACAGTCTATACATCCTGAAATTTCCATGGAAATGCAAGGGATCCAGACTAGCTTAAATAATATTGAAAAAAATTGGGGAATGCAATCTCACAAACTTCAAAATTAATGACAAAGGAACAGTAATCAAGACAGAGTAGTACTGGCACAAGGATACTCTTAGAATCTAATAGCATTGACTGAGAATACAGAAAGACACCCATCCATCTGTAGTAGGTAGACTTTTGACTAGGTTGTCAAGACAAAGCAATGGTAGAAAGAATGAAAGAATAGTTGTGGTATGATTAAAAAAAACAAAACAAAACAAACAAACAAACAAAAACTGACCTTTGTCCCTAATTCCTGGCATAGAGATTTAAAAATTCACTGAGTGAAAAGGTGTGCTTTTATGATGCTAATAAGGTGACCTCAGAGTCTGGCCACTACATAGCTGCAAGATAAGGGAGATTGTCAGAAGAAATCAACCAAGTGGGTAGAGGGCTGAACTTCCACTCTCAGAAAAAGAGTATTGGAGATTGAGCTCAATCGCATGGCCAATGAATCAATCATATGGCAATGAACTCCTGATCAAAAACGTGAACACTGACACTTGAATTGTTTCCTAGATGTAGAACTTACTGATGTAGCAACTCCACAATGAAACATCACTTTCCAGTGTGCCTGTACACTGACAGTGTACATAAAATAGATGAGAACAAGTGTTGGCAAGCACAGTGAAGTTGGGACCCTCATATGTTGCTGGTTGGGAACCTGAAATGTCGCAGTTGCTTTGGTAAGTAGTATGTAGTTCTTAACATGTTACATATAGGGTCACCAATATTACCATTCAATTCTACTCTTAAGTACATACTCAAGAGAAATGAAAACATATTTCCACCCAAAAATTTGTACAGAAGCATTAATAAGCAGTATTCCTGATAGTCAAAGAGTGATTAATGGGTAAATAATATTTGAAATAGCTATACAATGAAATATTATTCAGTGAGGCTCAGCCATGATGGCATAGCATTAACAACAATGCTGGAAACCATATGGAGATCAGGGCTCAATTCCCAGGTCAACCTGTACATGTCAGGTACATACACATGCCCATGATCCTGGTTGGCTAGAAAAACTGGGAATTAATACTGTTAAAGGTACTTATCTTGCCCTCTTTCTTTCTCTTAATCTTTCTCTGTCTCATCTGCCTTTCTCTCATGAGAGAAATAAACTAAAAAATAAATAAATAAAAAGAAGGTAGTGTATAACATTCATGAACCTTGACAACATTGTATTAAGTAAAAGAAATTAGCAAGAAAAGACCATATACTGTACGAATCCATTTATAAGAAAGATCTAGAATAGGCAAATCTATATAGAGACAGATTACTTGTTAGCTGGAGTTGCAGGAGAAAGAAACATGGAAGTTAATCAAAAAATATTTAACAAGTATAATGTTTCTTTGGCCTGAGGAAAACATTCTAAAGTTAGATTGTAGTGATACTGAACAACCTTGTGAATTTAGTAGAAAATCATGAGTTGAGCATTCAAAATGAATGAATTATACAGTAATATAATTTATAACTCAATTTTTAAAAATTATATACTATATAAAGGAATACATTAATTCTTATTCCTATTGTTTTTTTTCAAAGAAAAAGTACAGGACCAGGTAGTAATACAATGATGTAACTGGATCCACATGGAAAAGGTTCTAGTTTGCCTCCAGGGACTTCTCTGAGCATATCGGGCCTGTGATTCAGGCTGGTAAGGAGCAGGAGTAGAAGGTGGTACGAAGACACTGTTGGGAATACCTACCTGTCTATCTCAATAAATGAATAGACTTAAAAGAGCACATATATCTGCTCTGGAAAAAATCTAACCATGTTAAGCTAATACAAAAGAAATGTAATATTTTGGTAGTTATTCCCTGATCGATAACATTAATGGCATGCCAAAGTTAAAAAGTAATAACAAAGTAAAAAGATGTTCTTCTAAATGTACAGGTCAGTCTTTCAATAGTACTTGGGTATTATAATAATGCAATCCAAGCGTAATTATAATTTTATCATGGCAGATAGGGTAGGAAAAAAAATTTAACCCAAAGTATAGCAAAAGGTCAGAATACAATTTGTTAAAAACTAGAAATCATAGGAATTTTAGAATTTCTAAAATCTTAGAGATTTTAGAATTTTCAACTAGAAAATGAATGCTAGGACATTTCAACTGCCAAATAAAATTAGGTAAGTACATGAGGAAACATCACTAAAGAAGTATAAACTTTCAATGATATAAAATTGAAGTTCCCCAGTACTACCTATTAATTTTAAATCTTTTTTAAAGAGGGATTTTTGCTATAGGGTGTATGCACTCACCAGAGAGACAGAGACACAGAGTCAGAAAGCAAGAAATCACCCCCCATGGGGGATGGCCATGCCGCAATCCCTTCTCTGTTCTCCTCTTGGGATCTTGGACATGCACGCACATACTGGTGGTGTGAGTTTTAAGCTGCTGGGTTCAGGACTTGAACCGAAGTCAATTATGTGGGAGTCCAGTAATGTGACCATTAAACCATCTGCTGGTCCCTATTTAATTTAAATTTCAATGTGAATGCACTTCAGGAAATACTCAGAGGCCACATTATCCTGAAGGACTATCTCACACAATTGCGTTTGCAAGTTTAATCTTATGGAAGATATTCTAAACTGTCAATATTCTTCTTTAAGATGATTACAAGTGTCACATCTCCTCTACCAACAATTCTTTTTTATTTTTAGAAAATTATTTATTTTAATTTATTTATCATTGTTAGTTTTAAAATTTGCTATAGGATACATGCACTCACCAGAAAGTGCATGGAGAGGGAGAGCCATAAAGCTGCCAGGTCTGGGACTTGAACCATGGTCAGCCACGTGGGAGTCCAGCACCTTAACCACCATGCAATCTGCTGGCCCATCCATCAGGAGTGTAGTAGTTAAGGCTCTGGATTTCCATATGGCTAAGGTTTGAGTCCTAGACCTAGAGGTTTCAAAATCACACTGTGAGTGTGTGTGTGTGTGTCCCCAAAATCTCAGGAGGACAATGGAAAAAAAGGGACTGTGGCCTAGCCATCTCCCCTGAGTCACCTTCCCTTTCACTGTCTCTCTCTGACAAAAACCTGAAACAAAAATGTCTTTTTTATATTCTGGCTATCCCAGTTCCAAGAATTATGTGTGACTAGTGGAAAGTGATTTAATGTCTTTGTTTATCAATTTCTTCATTGTTAAATTGGAATTTATAATATTCAAGACTTGGAGGATGATTAATAGAATTAAATGAGTTAATAATACATGTGAAGTACAAGAGTGTTTGACCCATTCAGGTGTGTTCAGTCCATGTAAAATCATCTTACACCTCTCATCATTTTTCATGTTAAAGCAAGAACATATACATATATTTTAATTAACATTCAATGGGCAAGGAGAAATATCATAAGGGAAGGTATTTTTGTATGCATATTGAGGAAACTAGGGCTTTATCTTTTATACCACTAATAGTGGTCAGCAGAATGAGGTTTTCTACGCTTGGTCAGGACTAGTAACGTACTTTTGGGGTGGGCAGAGAACAGAGAAGCAGTTGTCCCAAAGAAAACTTCGTGTAG
>NW_006159458.1:7146880-7149528 GCF_000334495.1 Tupaia belangeri chinensis | reverse complement strand
AGGGCAGTAATAAGGGGTGTTTTTAGAAGAAGAGTGATAAGGAAAGCTGGGAGGCAAAATAGTTATCTACATAGATAAACACTGTGTGGAAAAGTATATTCTTTCCTTTCTATCATGTGGTTAGCTAACATAACTGAACTCAGAAGATGAAGAACAAAAGGGTGACTTAAGCAACTTGAGAAGTCTTCAATAAAAATTCCTTAAGCTAAGCCTGGACAGAGACTTCTTCCTCATATTCCATATCAAAATGACCATTGAATCATGCCCACCCCATCTATTAAATATTTTAAAGATCTGTCTCCTCCTTTCCATTTCTATGCCTATTGCTCTTCTCTGTGCTCTTGTGCTTCTCTTACCTTGACTGTTTAGATATTGGCCTTAGCAAGTCTTGCTCCGTCTTAAACCCTACCCATGAGACAACTTGACCATGTTCTGCCATATTTCTCCACCTATTATTGCCTCAAGACTCAACTCAGTGATTATTCCTTCTCAATGAAGCCTCTCCCAATGCTCCAAAGGATACTGAGAAAATTCTTCCCATTTCAGAGGACTTTCACGTGGTAGGTAGCAAAGAAAGGGAAGCATTCAATGATGGGTTATGTTAAACTTGCACAAAATTTTATCATGAAATTTTATACTGGGAATGTATGGTGAAGTAAGACTTATTATATATAGCAGGTTGAAGATGAAAATGGCTCAACTTTCTGAAAAGTTATCTTTATCATATGAATTGGCAATCTTACACATATTCATATGCAAGTTCATTTCTGAGGTATAAACTTAGGTCAGCTCCATGGCAAGAAGTTAAGGGAGCCAGATCTCACATGGCTAACCATACAGTTTTAGTACTAGCCCTGGTGGATTGAAAAACATACTCAGGATGTATGTTTACATGATGCAAATCCCAAAAGGTTGGAGAGAAAAGAGAAGGGGTTGCGGCATGATCACACTTGACTTGAGTATGCTCTCTGCTTTCCCCTCTCTCTGCTTCTCTCTGGTGAGCACTTGTACCCTCTGGCAATTTTACAAGGGGATGAGGAGGGGGAAAGAAAGATATACTGAAGAAATTTTAAAAAAACAACTAAACAAACTTATTATTCTATTAATATCTAGTCCTTTCTGTTGCAAGAGAAAATACCTGAGCCTGGGTAATTTATAAAAATACAGATTTATTCAGTTCAAAGTTTGCAGGCCCAAAGTCTAGTGGATGCAACATGGTGGAAGACAGGAGCACATGCACATGTGTCTATGTGCCTCTCTGTACTGGTCTCATCCCCTCTCCTTATAAACCCACCAAAATTCAATCATGGGATGCCTAGGCATTTCCCAAAGGCTGCATCTTTCAACACCGAATTATTTAACTTTCCCCCCTCTTAATCCTGCCATAAGCAAACCTTAGTACATGAATTTTGGGGGGACATTCAACCTACAACATCTATGCTCAAATACATCCATATCCAAATTATTGATAATAAAAAAATGGAATGAGTCTAAGTGGCTAACAATACGGTATGGGTTAAATAGTCGACAGATCCCTTCTACCACTATGCACAGGAAAATGAGGCTTAGTAATTAGCAAAGCACAGATTCAAATACATACTCCTGTGACTCCAAAACCCAGAAGCTTCTGAACATTAAATTTGTTCCAAGATATTAATGTTATAAAATAATTTGGGTTAACAGGCAGAGTATCAATAGTTTACATAACCAATGATGCACACAAACACACAATTATGCACGATAAGATATGATTGAAAGGATAAATGCCCACATGTTATAGGCATTAATGCTAACTTCAGAATTTCAAGAATTTCTTACTTTCTTCTTATGTTAATCTATACTTTCTAAATGTTCTCCAACAAATTATGTAACTTTCACAATAATAAAAGAGTTATTAAATAGATCAACAAAACAAATTATGTATTGCTATTTAATTAGGGTAAAAAAAAGTTTGGCAAAGGTTCTGAGTTGGCACTTAGTGCCCCCATAATGACTCTATCAACCACCACAGCACACAGAACTTCACTGGCTACCCCTCCAGATCCACTTCCTGTATAGTAGTTAGAGGTCTTTTAAAAACAATTTAACAACTCATTTTATTATGTGTTAGACACTTTGTCTGTTGTGTTGCTATAATAGAATTAACCTGAGACTGGGTGATTTAAGAGGGAAAAAAGATTTATCTGTCTCATGATTCTGGGACCTACTAAGTCCAAAGGCATGGATGGGACTGGCACTGGGTGGCCTCTGGTGCTATGTGACAATGTGACCAAGGAAAATGGAAAGGAAAGAAGGTGCAAGCCCAGGGAGAGACCTAAAGGCAGTCATCTTGCTATATACTCCCCTACAAATTCCCACTCCCATAGCATGAATTACTGCTTTTCGACAAGATGGTGCTGAAAGTGAAGAAGGAAGCTCCTGCCCTTCCCAAAGTTGAAGCCAAAGCAAAGGCTTTCAAGAAGGCAGTGCTGAAAGGTGTCTACACTACTCCCCCAACCAAAAAAAAAAAAAAAAAACAAAGAAAAAGAAAAAGAAAAAAGAAAAGAAAAGAAAAAAGAAGAAGAAAGAAAGAAGATCCGCACATCGCCCACCTTCTGGAGGCCCAAGACACTGCAGCTCCAGAGGTGGCCCAAACACCCTCGGAAGAG
>NW_006159458.1:7136769-7146849 GCF_000334495.1 Tupaia belangeri chinensis | reverse complement strand
TAGGAGGAAAAAGCATGACCACAAGGCCATCATCAAGTTCCCCCTGACCACTGACGTTGCCATGAAGAAGACAGAAGACAACGACACGCTTGTGCTCACTGTGGCCAACAAGCACCAGATCGCACAGGCTGTGAAGAAGCTCTGATACTGACGTGGCCAAGGTCAGCACCTCGATCAGGCCTGATGGAGAGAAGAAGGCATATGTGCAACTGGCTCCTGATTATGATGCTTTGGCCGCTGCCAACAAAATTGGGATCACCTACACTAATCCAGCTGGTTAACTCCAAATACACACTTTTTCACCATAAAATGAAAAATAAATAAATAAATAAAACAGAATGAATTACTGAGAGCTGGCTCCTTCTTAAGACAACGTATTAATTATTCATGAGGGACACCCCTCTCTCCCACACACCTTCTACTAGGCTCCACATCCCAACACCACTACACTGCGTGTCAGGTTACACAATAGCTTAAGTTTCTGGGGTCATTAAACCACACCTGATCTACACAAGCTGTTCACTTCATAACCACTCTATGAAGTGTACATCCCTATGTTTAGCAAATGAGGATACCGAGTTGAATTTAGTTCTCATAGACACATGGTTAACACAAGGTAGAGCAGGGATTTGAACCCAGGGTTGCCAGACTGCAAAACTGATTTTCTTTCAAAGAGATTACATAGATTTCTTCAAACTGTGCCTGTCTATTAATTCCCCATTTTGTTTTCAGCTGCTTGCTAATTTGTTAAGTAAAGTAATTGCTACTAACATGGGAATGAGTTAAACAGTTTTGGGAGAGAAAAATATGAGAACTTGAAGACCTTTCCCACCCCATCCATCACTATCAGTTCTTCCTTTTATTATCTACATAACCAATATTATCTCTAAAACTAATTTGTTTTATGATCTAGCTTTAAATAAATTTAAGGCCAGTTACACTGGTGCAACAATAACACAATGTTTAGTGATACTGCAACCATATGGGAAGGTTGCAGGTCCATAACCTGAGGCTTTCCTGCACACACTAGGTGGACATGCATGCCAATGATCCTGGCTGGCTTAAGTTGAGGGTGGATTTCAGGATAAAGACCCTACAGGGTGTATGTGTGTGTGTGTGTGTGTGTGTGTGTGTGTGTGTGTGTCTTTTTCTTTTTCTCCATTTCTATCTCATAGAATAAACCTTTACAAAAATTTAATAATTACTTAGTAGATGAACGAATAAATTTATTCATGAGAACATGTGCAAATTCTCTTTACAGCTGAGCATCTTTGACATGTTTTTAAATCTCCATTTGTTTTATACAATACTGTTTAAAGTTGTTATAAGTTTAAATTTGCTTATTCAAAAAGCACTTACTGAGCACCTACTATATGCCAGATACTGTTCTAAGCAATGTGATAATTTCAGAGAACAAACCAGATCAAAAAACTCTCATACAGCTTACAGTCTTTTGCAAGAAGAAAGACCAGAATACAACACAATGTACTAAATGGCAGAAAGTGCTTTGGAGACAAAGCTGTTTGTGGATAAGAATGTGAGAGAAGCGCCTGCAATTTTAAGCAGAGTAAGTCAGAGGTAGGGGGCAGGTAGGGAGATCAGAGCAAGATGTGCAAATGGAGGAAAGAACCTTTCGGTCAGAGAGAACAGTGTGAAGGTTTGACTATATTCCACTATATTCTGGGTAGTTGTAATACAGAGTGAAAGAGAAGAACAGGAAATGAGATCGAATGAGAGGAGGAACAGGCACAGATTATGGGATGCTTTATTGACCATTGTAAGGATATTGGCTTTTGTTCTCAGAAAAAAATAGAAGCCATTGTAGGGATTTGAGTAGAAGTGAGAAATCACGCACCTAGGTTTTTATAGGTTCAATACTTTTTTCAACAGGGCTGCTATGGACAATGGAGCCTCTTCTTCCTTCCAATCACCCTGCAGATGACAGTCATTTGATACCCGATACTATACCCATTAAATCCCAGGTCTTCTGACAAACCCAAATGCCCCATTTATTAACAGAGCTACATTAAGAATAGATTGAAGGTAGGTCAACATAGAGTTTATTTTAATATTTCAGGTGACAGTTAATGTTAGCTTGATCTAAAGTAGCAGTGGTGAATCCAGAATATATATTTTTGCAGATGGTATTTACCAGTGGATTAAACAGAGGAATAAGGGAAAGCCAGGAGTCAAGGAGGACTCTGAGGTGTTTGGAATGAGCAGACAGAAGGGTAGAGTTGCTATTCACAGACATTGTTAAGACCAAATTGCCTGAAGAAGATCTGATGAAGAAAGCAGGTATTCATTCACGTCATGTTGAGAACTACTATGTAAAAGCAGATAGATCTGTATTTTACCCAAGAATGTAGTAAAATTAGCTAGTGTGCACTAGTTCTGGGCTAAAGGATGTTGTGAGAGAGTGTTTTGGGAAAGAATAGAGTAACAGAAATAAAAGCTAGGTCAATAAATGAATGAATGATTTCTGATAACTAATGGTAATCTATAAACCCTTCTGAGCAATTAGATCACATTTAGAAAGTTGTGGGGGTTTTTGTTTGTTTGTTTGTTTTTAATACAACCCAAAGGAATAACTCTAGTTGTGGAACGTCAGAGAATAAATAGTGAGTAAGGAGGCAGGCTTTTACTGTTACAAATCACACCGTGCCCACATTGCTTAGAGCAGATGTCCTACAGTGAGATCAGGCTCAGACCTGGGAAAACAGTGAACCATACCACTGTCCTGTCCCTCCCACTGACCAAGCATTGCCACTTTCAATGTTGCAGTCCAAAGGTCCATAGATGCACCCTTTTCCACAGCCATGGGCATTTTAAACATTTCAGAAGAAAAACTACATCCAGATATTATTTAGACACTCTCATAGGTAGAGCGAGTCATCCTTCCATGGGCAGGAAAAATGACTTGAATTGAAACAATAAGCTGATTGATACAAATATACAATTTAGAGTCACTCGGAAGAAGCGTTCAACTGCATCATTGCTAGAGCTTCCCCCCAATGACAACATTCGGCCTGCTCTTAAGAATGGAAAAATATCATTTGAACAGCAATGCTCATCATAGAAACATAAAGTTTCCTCCAAAATGTGTTGAATAACCAAACTTATAAAATCAGAAAATTTGCATTATCTTTAGATTTAGATAATTTTTGTGACCATCCTGCCTCAATACTTCCTACTAATAGAGGAATAAGTCAATATAGGTGAGGTATTTGTATCTAAAATATATTTACATATAGTTCATCTAAAGAGGAATCAGTCGAGACAGGTGAGGTAGTCACACTCCAAAAATCCTAATACCTACACGTACACACTTGAATGCACTTTGCTTCCTTAACAAAATGGCATCATTTTCCAAACACCCCTAGCCTCTAGCCTGTTATTTTTTTCATATAGCATTAGTGGTGATGAACTGAATGCAATCCTTCTGTCAGGTAGCGTAACCAATTACCAGTTGGCTAAGAAGTTAGGTTTATGCAAAGGTGGTCACTTGGAGGCTCTAGTGGCTTCACATTGTTGTTTCACTGGAAGGACATAGTGTGTCATAATGAATTACCATTCATTTGAGCCAGTAGTACTGTTAGATTGAGCCCAGCAACCCAGAATGACAAACAGTGCCTGCAAGATCATCTAATGAGGAGACAAGGCTGCCTCAGTCGTGCTGCTTCACTCAATTAGTGGACAAGGCTTTTAATGCCGCTCTGCACAACTAAAGCAATTTTGATTACTTAGAGCTAAGTCTCCATTTAGAATGTTTCAGGAGCTGAAACAGGTTTTTTTTTTTCTTTTTAAATATAATTTATCTAGAGAGTATCTGAATGGTAATAAGCTATTTGAAAGCCAATCACATTATTCCTTATTTTTGCTTAAGTAATACTGAAATATATTTTTAAAAAGTTCAAATGATAGAATTTACTCTAGCAAATGAAATGTAAATAAGATAGCAAATGATTAAGGATATTCTGGGGGGTGGGGAGTGTGCACGCGTATGTGTATGCAGGCACTATGTGTGTCTCTCTGTGCCAGAATTACAGTTGGTGAATTTCACTTCATCAGCCAACACTATCAGGAGGATTGTATATTTATTCTATATAACCACATTTTTCACAATTCCAGATCTTGCCTTCTTTGGCTGGGAGCATTTATCTCTCATAGCTTTTGATACAGGGAACTGATGTTTCCACTTCATTATGTTTTTCACCATGTCACTGCATGAGGAAAAGCACCGCTAAGTGCCATGATACATACGAATTAATACTGTGATCATTGACTTACCTCCTCACTAAAGCCTCATTTCAACAGCGCCTATTTAGACCTAATAAATGCCGTTCATTCTCATTAGAAACATCCAGACTGTTCATTTTGTACATAGCATTTTCCCATTCTAGCCATTCTAGCTTTCCCCCTCTTCAGTGTGCTTAATTCTCATATGTCCTTATCTTATGTGAACTGCTGTGAATTTGCCTGTTTAATTAGAAGATCATTGGATCAAAGAAATTACTCAAGTGCTAGATAGACAGTAGGTGCCGATACATGTTGGTTAGATTGCATACACATTCGACACTGATCAAGAACGTGAACCTCATGATCACGCACACAGCTTCATCGTTGACATCCCACAAGTGAAGGCTATGACAGTGATAAAAAGGGAAGGCCCTGAATCTACAGCTGCACGGTACCCATCACCCAAATCAGCTCTCCTGCTATCACTTTTTTGTATAAGACCCATTGCCCAAAAGAGGCCTAAAACGGCAATCTTTCAAGGATACGCATGGCCACATCTCTGCTTTACTAAAGTGCGAAAAGAACCAACCCAAGTGGTCAGTCATCTGACAAACCAGTCATCCTGGGAAGGAGAATATGAAAAACTCTGGAATGTTCTTTAATACTTTGGGGCCACTGGAAAACTCACCCTATCAATTAAACGAACCATTTTTCAAAGCCATTTTCTCCCTTTCTATAGTCACATTTCATTTTCTTAGAGTAATTTTAATAATTACTACTGTCTTGCCTCTAAAAGAGTTAACTCCAAAGCATGCTATAGTCTCAGAAAGCTGGTTACATATTAGTAGAAAACAGTACATTATTGACATCATTGGTGAAGTACGTAAAAATTAAAGGGAAAACACAACATGGCTCATTAGGAAGAAAGTAATATTTCTTATAATGTATTATTTTCAATGATTGTAATGACTTGGAAACTGGTAAATAATTTGCAGAATCTGTGTTTCCTCCCCACTTAGAATATATTAACATGATTAAAAAATCACATCATTGATTCAAATTATGATTGCAAAAGTAGGAAAACAATTAATGATTCTATTTATTCTTCTCTCCCATTAAAAGGAGTAGTATGAGAGAGGGAAAAGGGATTCTAGTTAGTTTCAAGAATTGAAGAAAAATAAAATTTAGGGACAAAATTTAGCAGAATCCTACTAGTAAAACACATAATTCAGTAGGTATTAAGTGTTTCTCTTTGCTTATCTTTGTTCATATGCAAAATATTGGCCTAAAGTCTCATCAACACTGATTTCTCTTTGGCTTTCCATCATGTTAGCATCTAGCAACACAGATATTTCCTCATTTGTTGATTAAATTGTACTTTTGGAACACATATTTGTATGGCTTAAATGTCAAAACTATATATAAAGCTAATTGTGGACTTACTTTCGTTCCTATCCCTTCTAGTCATTTCTACTCACTTATTATATACATAATTATTTCCATTAGTTCTGGCTTATCCTTCCCATAATTCTTTTTACAAAAATAAGCAAATATATGTATTTGCTCTTTCTTATGCAAATGGTGGCATTTTGTATGTACGCTTTGAAGTTTTCTTTTTCTTTTTTTAAATTTCTACCTTGCAATGTATCCCGAAAATGCTGCCATAATAGTATGTAGAGATCTTCTTCATTATTTATTATAACTACATGGCATTTCACTGTGCGGACATACTTTAATTTATTCAACAGGTTTTTTTATACATGGTGATTTCAGTCATTTCCAATATCAGAGATTTCAAATAATGTTACAAGTAATAATCTTTATAAACATTTTAAAATCTCATCATATGATTGTGGGTAAACAGACTGCCTTCACATCTTAGTTGACTTGAGATAGTGTCAACTGTCTTAAAATTTTTGAAATGGGAGAACAACAGGATTGAGAAACCCAAGTTTCTTTTGATGTTTTCACTAGAATTCAGATTTATTTCTAGTCTTGAATATAGATCAAGGTGAGCAGAGCAATTATGAAAATTTTAAAGATTTTTGCTACAGCGTGCATGCGCTCACCAGAGAGACAGAAAGCAAGAAATCATCCCCTGGGGAGGTGGCCACACCACAGTCCTTTCTCCTCCATTGTCCTCTCAGGATCTTGGGCACACACACACACATGTGCTGGTGTGCTGGCATGAGTTTTAAGCCAGCAGGTCTGGGATTAGAATGGCTGGTGGCCACATGGAAGCCCAGTGCCTTACCTACCATGGTACCTGACAGCCCTAATTATGAAATAAACTTAAATGAAGAAAAATGCATTTGAGAAGTTTTCCAAACTTTTCTTCATTTCACAAGACTCTTTCTGCCCCCCCCAAATTTTTCATTTCACAAGGCACTTTTTATTTTTAAGACTCTTTAATTGCTAGAGTGCACATATACTCACCAGAGAGAAAAAGGGAGGGAGAAGGAGAAAGCACCCCAACCTTTGGTAGGGAATGGTCACACTGAAATCTGTTCTCTCCCATTTCTCCATCCTTACGGATTATAGGGCACACATATGTGCCTGGCATGTTTTTCAAGATGCCAGGGCCAGGATTCGAACCACAGTTGGCCATTTGGGATCCAGCTGCTTTATCCATTAGACGATGGGTCTGGCTTTTCAAAGGCACTTCTTTCCTATTTTTTTCTTTTATTATTCATGATAGAACACATATGCACACATGAATTAGTAAGAGAGATAGAGAAAGGGAAAGGGAAAGAAGGGGCACCTTCTACAGAGTCTCGTCACGTCTCAATCCTTCCTCCAGTCCTCCAGCCTGGAGGATCTTGGATGCTCAAGTACAAGCTTGGTGTGTTTCAGGGTGACTCAGCTGGGGATCTGAACCATGGTCACCATGTGGGATCCAGCATCACAAGAGCAGAGAATTACTACTATGCCCAAAGCTGTCCCCACAAGATACTTTCAAGACCTTAAATTCACTGAAAGTTTTAAAAATATATGAGTTAGAAAACATTTTCCTGTGTTCAAATACCTTTGTATCAAAAACAACCCTTGGGACCAGCAGTTAGCGTAATGGCTATGTCGCTGGACTCCCACATAGTTGACCGCTGTTCGCGTCCTGGACCTGGCGGCTTAAAACTCACGCCGGGCACGTGTGCGTGCGTGCCCAAGATCCCAAGAGGAGAATGGAGGAGAAGGGACTGAGGCGTGGCCATCCCCCCTGGGGGGTGATTTCTCGCTTTCTGTCTCTCTGTCTCTCTCTGTCTGGCGAGCACACGCGCCCTATAGCGAAAACTTCTCAAAAAAACAAACAAACAAAAACAACCCTTAACTTTCTTTAAACTTAAGGGTTTAATAGAATTCATAGTAGAGATTTCAAAGTAGCAACTGAATGAATGAGTGAACAAACCGGATTCAACACGATTCTGACACAAAAGCTTGGGGACAGATTTAGCATATACAAGCCTGAGTTAGAGTTCTGAAAGCAGGCAGATGTGTTTAGCAATAATAGCTTTTTCTTGCTCGTCTAAAAATGAGGTAGCCTATAAATAATGCCAAGATCATCCATCCCATGTCCTTCTACAACAGACAAGCATGAATCCCAGTCTGTGGCTGAGGCTGCTGTGTGTCCAATAACTTTCCCTCCTGTGGTTCTAACTCCCCAGGAATGACGGCTCTTAGCACTGAAGAGAGAGGAGAGGTTAAACGGCAAGCCTGGAAGAACTGCCAACTCCAAGAAATCTGCTCGCCAAATGCTCACGAGACATTAACACTCCAACTGAAGAGACCAGAGGTTCAGGGGAGGAAAGGAAGAGGAGAAAAAAAGTGAAATGACTGTGTTAGTATTTGCCCCCCAAAAAGCAAAAGAACAAACAAACAAACAAACAAAAAAACCCACCTCCGAGAGACCCGTGAAGAGTAGATAGAAATATAGCTAATGCTTAGCTTATTTCTAATCAATAATATGAACAACAGGGCTAAATGGTGGTGCAGTAGGAGAACACTCTGCAAGGCTGATCCACGTGGGAAGATTTAGGGGTCACGTACAGAGACTGCTCTGAATACATAGGGCATGCATGTGCTGGTGTTGGGGGCCTGATAGATTGTAACACGAAGACCCTATTGGAGGTACCTATCTCTTTATCTCTTTTGACCATGGAAGAAATAAATAAACTTTATAAAAAAACTTTTTTTGAAGAATGTGTAACAGGCCAATGCTTTACACTAAGGCTTGATTTTTAATACCAGTTTTCATTCACTTGTAGTATTTATAAAATGAAAGTCTGATTCACCTATATTCTCCCCTCTCTCTCTCTCTCTCTCTCTCTCTCTCTGTGTGTGTGTGTGTGTGACCGGCAGGTGGTAAAATCACCACTAAAAAAAGTATTTTGCTGTATCATCATCTAATTATCACATGGAGGGCGTTAATCGAAGCACCTCATTTAAGGTGAGAAAGAGCTTTGCTCAGGGCAGATGATTCAGCACGGTCATCTCAAATGCTCTTTAGAAGGAGGAAGAGTGTAACTAATAAGCAAAGTATAAGCATTTAATAAGTTTACTGATTAACAAGTTGCATGTTCCATCTTAAAATGTCTCTGTAGTCACAAACATCAACTCCCCCCACAAAAAATAAATAAATACTGACCTATCACATAATAACCTGTACGCATATGAGACTTATTTCATGTGTAAAAGGCATCCCAGAGAGATCAGAGGTGGATGGTGTGAAGAGTGGAAGTGGAGAAGCCAATGGGGCAGATTCCACACTGACAAAGGGAAAGGCATATGGCTTCCTTCCTCCCTGGTGTGCCCGGGTCTCAGAGAGTGCTCTCAATTTCCCTGTGATAAGCTTCTGCTTACGAGCTCCACTGGGAAGATAGTTTGTATGCCACAGAAAACCAAGATGTTTGCATTCCCACCAATCCAGGGATAAGGCATTTTCCTCATACAGACACAAAACATACAGTATATGAATGTTTAATGGAGGCTAAAACTGGGAGAGGAACAGAAAACAAGAACAGAGCAGGTTAAAAAAATATCTGGTTTCTCTCTATCAAAATACTAATTAAAATTCATGTTCATGGGGATGATTATACATATGTTTTTGAACTAAAAGTCTAACCTGGCACTATTTTTTGGCCTTATTTTTGTGACAACATTTTTGTCCATATGGCATGAAGTGAATCATTTTACATCTTTTTTAAAGCTCTATGTGTTTTTCTTGTTGTCTATTCCCTCTTCTCCCACCACACACACACTGGCAGCCGCTACCAAGTTACCAAATGCCAACTCAACCCTGCAAGCTGGCTGCATGGAGCTATACAGTACTGGCATTTTTCTTTCTTTGCAGAAATATTCTGTGTGTGTGTGTGTGTGTGTGTGTGTGTGTGTGTGTGTGTGTGAGAGCGTGTGTGTGTGTGTGTCTCTGTCTCTCTGTCTCTGTCTCTCTCTCATACACACATACAAATACACACATACCATGCACACACCCACCCCCACCACCACAGACATACCACTGAAACACCCTGAGTATTTCTCCTTCATTTCCATGCTAATCTTTTCATTCCTCAGGATTCTGCCTGCCTCCCGGGCACACGTAACCCAAGCACTGGCCGACTACGGTGCACCGCACCAACATATTCTCACCCCTGGCCTTCCTTCTCTGTGGTCCTCTGACAACTAGTGTTTCACTTAAGAACTGCTATAAATTAATGGTTAATCGAGCCCATGTAATTACGTTAGTCACAACAAAGTGCAAAAACCAGGATGGTCCAGACGCCCTCTCTTCAAACCCTAACCATCCGTGTTCTTTCTTTTGCAGGCAGGCGAATGCCCCTGGCATGCAGC
>NW_006159458.1:7133229-7134204 GCF_000334495.1 Tupaia belangeri chinensis | reverse complement strand
CTCTCTCTCTCTCTCTCTCTCTCTCTCTGTGTGTGTGTGTGTGTGAGGGGCAGGTGGTAAAATCACCACTAAAAAAAGTATTTTGCTGTATCATCATCTAATTATCACATGGAGGGCGTTAATCGAAGCACCTCATTTAAGGTGAGAAAGAGCTTTGCTCAGGGCAGATGATTCAGCACGGTCATCTCAAATGCTCTTTAGAAGGAGGAAGAGTGTAACTAATAAGCAAAGTATAAGCATTTAATAAGTTTACTGATTAACAAGTTGCATGTTCCATCTTAAAATGTCTCTGTAGTCACAAACATCAACTCCCCCCACAAAAAATAAATAAATACTGACCTATCACATAATAACCTGTACGCATATGAGACTTATTTCATGTGTAAAAGGCATCCCAGAGAGATCAGAGGTGGATGGTGTGAAGAGTGGAAGTGGAGAAGCCAATGGGGCAGATTCCACACTGACAAAGGGAAAGGCATATGGCTTCCTTCCGCCCTGGTGTGCCCGGGTCTCAGAGAGTGCTCTCAATTTCCCTGTGATAAGCTTCTGCTTACGAGCTCCACTGGGAAGATAGTTTGTATGCCACAGAAAACCAAGATGTTTGCATTCCCACCAATCCAGGGATAAGGCATTTTCCTCATACAGACACAAAACATACAGTATATGAATGTTTAATGGAGGCTAAAACTGGGAGAGGAACAGAAAACAAGAACAGAGCAGGTTAAAAAAATATCTGGTTTCTCTCTATCAAAATACTAATTAAAATTCATGTTCATGGGGATGATTATACATATGTTTTTGAACTAAAAGTCTAACCTGGCACTATTTTTTGGCCTTATTTTTGTGACAACATTTTTGTCCATATGGCATGAAGTGAATCATTTTACATCTTTTTTAAAGCTCTATGTGTTTTTCTTGTTGTCTATTCCCTCTTCTCCCACCACACACACACTGGCAGGCGCCACCAAGGTACCA
>NW_006159458.1:7130177-7133159 GCF_000334495.1 Tupaia belangeri chinensis | reverse complement strand
ATATTCTGTGTGTGTGTGTGTGTGTGTGTGTGTGTGTGTGTGTGTGAGAGCGTGTGTGTGTGTGTGTCTCTGTCTCTCTGTCTCTGTCTCTCTCTCATACACACATACAAATACACACATACCATGCACACACCCACCCCCACCACCACAGACATACCACTGAAACACCCTGAGTATTTCTCCTTCATTTCCATGCTAATCTTTTCATTCCTCAGGATTCTGCCTGCCTCCCGGGCACACGTAACCCAAGCACTGGCCGACTACGGTGCACCGCACCAACATATTCTCACCCCTGGCCTTCCTTCTCTGTGGTCCTCTGACAACTAGTGTTTCACTTAAGAACTGCTATAAATTAATGGTTAATCGAGCCCATGTAATTACGTTAGTCACAACAAAGTGCAAAAACCAGGATGGTCCAGACGCCCTCTCTTCAAACCCTAACCATCCGTGTTCTTTCTTTTGCAGGCAGGCGAATGCCCCTGGCATGCAGCACAGCCACACCGTCTGACCGTTCGGGTCGGCACGGCACAGCACACGTTTTGTACACGTGCTGCCTCCACCGGCATCAGGCACTGCTGCGTTTGTATGGAAGGGCAGCAACTCCACCTAACAAATGTAACTTTAACAACAGTAAAACAACCTAATAGCTTAGCATGCCAGGGGGCTAATGTGGCGGGCCATTTACTGCTGCACTAAATAGCCCCGGTTTGATTCTCATTGCCAAGTGTCGAACTGAGAATTGCAAGGCAGAAGTAGCTCCTAATTCATTAGATAAAGGGGGTCATTGCTCAGAGAGCTGGGGAAACTGCACAAGGATAAAAATTGAACAAGGCAGGCCCCTTTCCAATGCCATCAAAACCTGAGCTACCTGTGGGCGGGGAGAGCGACTTCACTAAACAGGAGGGCTCTGTTCTTGCCACGCGCAGGCCAACTTCTAACTTGGACAAGTTCGCTCTACTTTGCAACGTTCATCTGGAAAGAGGCTGGAAGGGGAGGGGCTCTGCATACTGAGACCCGGTATTTATTATTTGTAAATCACTCCAACACCCTTGGAAGAAAAACATCGCAAGAACAAAGAATGATCTAGCTTGGGCTGTAAAATGAGCCATGGCTGAGCTGAGATGTCCCTGCCTGCCATTCTGCCTCGTGTGCCCTGAAAAGGTTGCTGTGGCCAGTTGTGACCTAGCTAATAAGCTGGGCAGAAAAGCGACTGCTTGCAATAAAAGGGAGAGCGGAATTCTTGCTAACATTGCTACATCTCCTAACGTTGTCTTTCTTTTTCCTCTTTATTTTGATTTTGGCAGTTAGACAGAGCTCTAAATTCAAACTGCCCAGAGTGGTCATGTCTAGGTTTTGTGGACAAAACAGTTCTCTCATCTTTTTTAAAAAAAATTTTTTTTCATAGAAAAGAGAAATAATCACAAATTTCAAATGAGATTCTCTAAAATGGGACATCTTTATTTCCTGAACATTAGCCCTAAAACAACTGATTTCTCTAATTCCTGCCATCACTTGGATTGGCCTTGAATTACCTCCCAATAGGCCTCCCATGTGCTTCTAGATGAGAGTGTGTAATGGGGGATCTGTTAATTAACTAGAAGCAAAGTTGCGCGGTGGGGATCAAACACTGGATACGTCCTAAAACTCCCACAGAGAAGATGAAATGCAGCGCAAACTTTAAAGACTTCCCGTCATTAGCTGAGACCTTGCTGCTCCTGGCCCAGACCCCTCCTGTTTCCGAGAACAATGAGGACAATGATGGCAGAAATGAAATAGTGCAGCCAGGAACAAAGGAACTAGCTATTTACCCGTGGAAAAAGAAAGAAGGGAGGGGAGGGAGGGAGAGAAAAGGGAGAACTTTCTTTTTCTGTGGTTCCTGTCTACTTTTAATTAATTTATGACTGCCAGGGAATTGCAGCCAGCGCACACCCAAGCGCATCATACCCCAAGCTCAATGTGAATCCATGGAACATCCACTATTTACTCCCAGGAAAAGCACGAACCACTGGAGAGAGAGTGGGGGACCCGAGGAAGGAGGGAGAGAAGAGACAGGAATGAATAAGAGAGGACAAACTGTTGGACTGAACTTTCACTGTGAGCATCAGAGTTTAAACTGAAAGATGATAAAACAAAAGAAAACAAAGCAATACCGTCCCGGGAGTAACGTACTCTCTTAGATGGCTCTCCATCTCCGTAAAAAACAGGAAATGCCCTGACACAAAGTTCACATTTTGCAATTTTTCAGAGGTCTCCTGATAACTTCTATATAAATATACATAAATATTATGTCAATAGCAAAAGCACATAGTCATGTTATTGCCTTGCTGTTTTCCCCTGTTTCAGGACAAGATAAATTGAAAAAAACTATACTGAATATTGAGCGAACCGCTGAGTAACAAAACCTGACTACTGAAGGACCTAGTAGTCCTTATTTTGCATTCCTAATCTTTGCAGAATTCAAATCAGAGCTATTTCATAAATCTAACGTGTCAAGCTTCAATAGGATTAAGAGGATAAATAAGAGACCAACGAGGTTTGCAGAGAGGAAGCGGTAGCCCTCATGGCTTTGTGTGGATGCTCTTGGTTTGAGATGCAGCACTAAGAGGCAGGGAGACTGGCGTAGGGGCTCATGGTTCGGCTCTTATTCTTCACATTTCAGTGGGAAGTAGTCATAGTAGGGCCAGCTGCAGTGACCTACATTGCTAAGACACTGTGGTCTGCAGGCTGGGGCACATGAGAGGCCCTGATTCCATTCCCGGTTCAACCTAACAGTCAGGTGTACTGGGCACACCTGTAAGCCCAGTAGGGAGTCTGAGGTTGGAGAAGCAGGAGCTCAAGGCTGGCCTAGACAATGCAGTAGGACCCTAACTGAAAAGAGCCTGAGAGTAGTGGAGAACACCTGTAATCCCAGCGGGGAGGCTGGGGTAAGAGGATCAAGATGGCAAGGCCCTGTCAAGAAAGGAAGAGAAAAGAAAGGGAAAG
>NW_006159458.1:7119954-7130056 GCF_000334495.1 Tupaia belangeri chinensis | reverse complement strand
GAAGACAGAGACAGAGACAGAGGTAGAGAGAGACAGAGAAAGAAAAGAACATGGCCATACTAAAATTATTTTATTTTTATAGCTTGGTACCAAGATGTACTTTTCTGTTTTCAAGTCATGTTTAGAACAAATCAGTGGAAATCCTGCAAGTGGATGAAACAAGTAAATCCCCCAGGATTATGTTTTGTGACTGATTTTCTTACTTATCACCTATCTAATATGAAGGGTTTAGATTTTAATAAGCTCAACTACGAACTCAACTCTAGGGGGAAAAAAACCTTAAGCATATAGTTCAACCAACCGAAAATACGTGTAATCAAAAGGAAGTGTAGGTTAGAGGTTTACCATTAGCAGCTTGCATGTTCTAACCAGTATTAAAAATAACTCCACAATGAAATGAAAGGCACACTGTCGATTATTGAGAATTTGATCTAGTGTTTCTACACACACTCACGAAGAGTAAGGGGCTCCCCATTCTGTTTTACGATTGATATGACTATGTCATTTACCAATGATAATGTGGCAGAAAAGCAGAATGACACGACAAACTAGGATGAAAGGCCCTACATGTTACGTTCCTGACATCTAAAAACTACCTGTGTTGTAGAAAATATTACCTACTCTCCTTGGTCTCAGTTTCCATGGGGAAAACAATTCTCCTGATTATTCCACAGAGTTGTTTTGAGGGATCAAACCATATGACATAAGTCAAAGTGCTAAAAAAAAAATGAATCTACTTTCAATCTAACTGACCCCCAATGTTCTTAGAACAGTGCTAGTCTGAAACAAAAGATATCTAGGACCTAGAAATCAGCAGAGGGTTAACAATATCTTGGAGATTTTATTATTCTCTTCAAATTTTGGAAGAAGTTGGTAAAATAATGTAGGCACGACCACTTTATGTAATCCATCCTGAATCATTTCATTCTCTCATTCACTTTGTGTTTCTCTTATTTCACCCTGTTTCTTGACCATGAGAGCTTGTAAGTAGGGTTACGTTATTTTCTCCAAAGATAGTCTTACCTATTTTCCACTTTACTCAACAGTTTCCATCATTCTATTTATACAGCATTCTATATGTGCAATATTTTCTAAAATTTATTGTCTTTTGCTAGTCTTTCAGACCTCATGACAATTTGTGAATAATTCAAGATTTTCTTTACATTTAACAAGAGAGTTCCATAGTTAGTAGCAAAATCATAATAACAAAGAATAATAAGACAGGGCCAGAATTATGACTACAAACATATAAAGACACCTGTTAACCACAAAGAGAATTTAACTAATACTTAATATTAATGCCCTCAAAATTCAAGTAATTAATGATTAAAAAATTAATCTTAGGGCCAGCAAGTGGCATGGAGGTTAAGGTGCTGGACTCCCATGCGGCTGACTACGGCTCCAGTCCTGAAATTAGTGGCTTGAAAATTACACTGGGAGTGTACGCATGTGTGCCCAAAATTCCAAGAGGAGAATGGAGGAGAAGGAATTGTGGCATGGTTATCTTCCCCAGGGAGTGATTTCTTGCTTTTTGTCTTCCTGTCTCTCCAGCAAGCACATGTGTCCTATAGCAAAAATCTCTCAAAAAATAATAATTAAATAAATCTATGTCTAAGGGAGGGAAGAATCCTTCAAGGAAAGAATCTTGATCATTAAGATCACAGTTGTGGGGCCGGCAGGTGGCATGGTGGTTAAAGGCACTGGACTCCTACATGGCCAACCGCTGTTTGAGTACTGGACCTGGTGGCTTGCTTTCTCACTCCCCACCCCCCCCCCTCTCTCTCTCTCTCACTCTGTCCCTCTCTGGTCATATTAAAATAATTTAATAAATAAATTTGAATAAAATAATTCTTTTCAAAAAATCAGAGTTGCTAGAGAAGTACGTGCGCTAGGATAGAAAGGCATGCCAAATATTGCTAATTTCTGACTCAATGAATGACTTGGTAAGAGTGAAGCCTTATCTGAGTTAATTATTCATTCCACTAGTTAGATATTTTTATTAAACAAAAACATATATAACCTGGCTTTAGTGGCCTTTGCAATGGTTTTAAGAAGTAATTGAATACCACTGCTTTGGTGTTCTGCTTGGTCTGTGTAGTAGAAACATTTTATAACAAAGTGTTTTCTGGTATTTACAAACGGAGAGGATCCATATAATACCCATATTTCTGGCACTTGTTAAAAACTTGGAAAAAAACCTGTCAATGCTATGCTTGCCCTTCCACATGGCAGAACCTCCTGGAACTAAGGGGAAGCTGTCCATGTGACAGACACGCATTTCTTGGGTGCGTCCCAGTACTCACCAGTTCTCCCTGATTCCTGTAGGCAGTTGAGTTTCTGACACCTGAAATTGGAGAGTAGGCTTTAGGGGACTGAAGCAGTAAAATATTCAGAGACTTTTTCTCAGAGCATAGATTTCACATCTGTTCCTCTTATGCCTAGCCTCATCATAAAAGGCAAGAATATAAAAACCAACAGAAAAATACAAGATAGTAGTCACACAAAAGAAATAAGTAAATGAGTAATGTTTAAAAGAAATACGAAGTAAACAGTTTTTAAGAATCAAAAACTGTTAGATTATTCTAGCAGAATTATTCTAATATAATGGGAATAACAATGAAAATACATAAAAGACACCAAAATCTAATCACTAGTAAAAACAATAGAATTTTTAAATCATATACAACAACGAAGGTAAAGCAGATAGGGAGAAAAATGATTATGTAAAAGTATACCAAAAAACCCAGACCAATATGAAAACTTCAGAATTAAGTTAAAGAAATGTAAAAAAAGGGCCAGAAGGTGACATAGTGGTTAAGGTACTGGACTCCTACATGACTGACTGCAGTTCAAGTTCTGGACCTGAAGTCTTGAAACTCACACCGGGCGTGTGTGCATGTGTGCCCAAAATCCCAAGAGGAGAATGGGAGGAGAAGGGATTGCAGCGTGGCCATTCCCACCGGGGGGTGGGTGGGGGGTTGAGGGGTGGGGGTGTGATTTCTTACTTTCTCTTTCTCTGTCTCTCCAGTGAGTACACATGCCCTATAGTAAAAATCTCTCTTGAAGAAACCAGAAAAGAAAGAAATGTAAATATAAATGATTGAATAAAAATATAAGGGATTAAAGAATAATCATAAAAATGTGATAAAGGCAAAAAGTTAAATTTAAGTTGACAATTTGGAGTCCAAAGTTGAACTTTTTTTTTTTTTTTTGTATAAGCAAACTAAACTTAGTTGACTTCAAACAATAGAGTATTACCCATAAAATTGTCCTTCCAAACTAGGATTTTCTTGAAGAGAACACCTAGCTGGTAAGGTTGGAGAGTTTCCAGAGTTAGGGACATTCAGAGGATGACTGCAGTAGGTAGAATTGTCAGCCTTTCAACTTGCTCCGTTTCCATACACTGCATTGCCAGCACAAGCTAGGAAAGCCTAAATGCATTTCTGGAATTAAGGAGCCCGATACGTTTTCACACAGATCCCTGAAATAAGCTAGAGAATAGAGGCACACTTTTCCAATATGCTCAATCATAAATACATCAAAGATCGAATTTGTGTCATGACTTTCAGTTAGGAAAACATTACCAGAATAAAGGAAGGACACAATTGGTTTTAAAACTTAAGAATAGGGGCCAGCGGGTGGCATGGGGGTTAAGATTGGAGTCCCAGACCCCTGGCAGCTTGCTTTTTTACTTTCTCTCTCTCTCTCTGGTCAAATTTAAAAAAAAATAATAAATAATGAATACAATTAAATCAAATATTTAAAAAAAAAAAAACTTAAGAACAACCTTTAGGGAGATTTTCTTTATTTCACGGGCTCCTGAGAGGGTTTTTTGTTTTTGTTTTTGTTTTTGTTTTTGCTATAGGGTGCGTACGCTCACCAGACAGAGAGAGAGAGAGAGACAAAAAGCGAGAAATCACCCCCCAGGGGGGATGGCCATGCAGCAATCCCTTCTCCTTCATTCTCCTCTCGGGATCTTGGGCACGCATGCACACGCGTCTGGCGTGAGTTTTAAGCCACCGGGTCCAGGACACGAACTGCGGACGACTACATGGGAGTCTAGCGACATAGCCATTATGCTAACTGCTGGTCCCATGGGCTCTTGATTCATACCAGTTTGGGCTGTCTAAATTTAACCATGGAACCCAGAGCCAACTTCTAATCCTTGCCATTGTGCCAGGGCTGTCTTTGTATGCTGTTCTGCAATGTGTGCTCAGGAAACCACTGATAATTTTAGTATCAGTACAAGGGGCCATCAAAATGACCTAGAATAAAAATTAGGAAGCAAATATCTTACAAAATTCTTGCTAATTTCTTTATCCAGTGTCACATGAATATAAAAGTGTCTTTGTATCAGAATTTCTGAAATTATTGTCATTTACCAAATAGGCAACATGCTAAAAAATTCCCATTACTAGAACATAGACCTCTCTAAAATACATCACAGATTTACCTGTCCTCTTCAAGAGAGGGTCTAAAGACAATGTAATCATTTTGATGGCTTATAGTTATAATAAAGACTATCGCAATACACCTTGAAGGAATACCAAGGTTTATCCAGTTGTTTAATTCTGCATCAGTGCTTCTCAACAGGGATTCATTTTGCAGCCCACTCCCACCCCCAGGGGACCTTTGGCAGAGTGTAGAGATAATTTTGTCACAAATGGTGTGGGGTGGGAGGAAGGTGTGACTAGCCATGATTGGAGCCAAGAATGCTGCTAAACATCCTGAAATCCATTACTCAACTCCTCCCCTCTGCATTCACACCACCTCTCAAAAGAACTATCCAGCCCATCATGTCAACAGAGCCAAGTATAACAAACGTGGCGTGGCGCTACGCTAATCTGAATCCATCTATTGTATTGTGTCCTCAGTACTTGCATGTAACTTTTATATTTTGCTTTGTTTTTAATCTCTTCCCCTACACTGTGTCAAACTTTAAGATGCCCCTTCATCTTTCCGATTTACCACATTATTCTGCTGTGGGCTTGCAAACATTTGTTTTCAAGCTTCAGACAACCATATAACCCAAGAAAGAAAGTTCTAGAGCTATTTTATGAGTTGAGCTTGGCATCTCGGAGGCGTAGATCAATCAAATAATTTTCTATTTTCTAAGCTTACTTTTGGCTCATAACTATTAAAATTAGTAAAGTTTGCTAGACTTCAAATATGAAAGGCAAAGTCTCTGGATTATTCAAAATGAAAGAATTAACAAATGAAAAACAGAAAATAAAAAAATAACAGAAATCCTCCTTTAACCTGTACTCTAGTAATACAACAATAATAATATCTTAAAGGTTAAGGTAAAATGTGCCTTCTACCCTACATAATAGAATTTTTGTAGCCAAATGAAATTCATCCACAAGATCAAAAAGAAGGGTAGACTGTTTATCTTTTTGAGAGTACTAGTTATTGTATATGTTTATTTGTTTAGGTTTCCATTATAAATTGGAATTTTAGCTAATGTTAACAATACATAATTTTCATCCATATCTAAGTTGCCATAGGTAATCAAATCAAACTATTTTATGTATTAAAGAATAACACGATTACATTTTTTTAAAGTAAGGCTGCTACTATGTACAAGACTTAAATTAGTCAAAAATTAGGAAACTGATACAAAACTTTGCACAATCCATTGTGACCGTAATAAAATAAGTAATGACAACTCATCAGATAGTAATAAAAAAAGTGACAATGATTAACCAACCAAGAGGCACTGCTTGGTGTCCTAATCCAACACATGAATGGATCAGATTACACATTAAATTCATTAACTTAATGATATACAGAGTTACCATCTATACGTTTGAGAAAGCCGTGAAGATGAAAGTTAGAATTTCCATAGGAAAACATTTTAAATTCCAGATTGCTGCAGGCTAGCAGGAAGAAACCGGGCCAGAAGGCACCAACAGCTCAGTTCTGATTCACTGCAGCTGCCACCATGTTACTGAGTCTCTGCCTGACTTATGTACAAGGGACTCTGCTAGATTTTCCTTATCTAATCAGAAGGCTCTGAAAAGCAGTAGTGGATACCAGGCAGGAATGTAAGTAAGAAACCAAGTTGAAGAAGTTTGCAAAGCAGTAGTTGGTTGGCAATGAGAGACACTTGCCAGACCACAATTCTTGTTTGGCGGTTTTCAGTCTTCACCGTAGGGACTCTAGTTGTATTTTTGTAATTATTCAGGTGGAGTGTGATGAGGGCATTAAAACAGGTGAAAGTAATAAACACATTACAGAGTTCAGAGAAAGGGCAACGATACCCCCCACAACTAAAAAAAATAGGTCCTTATCTACAACTCCAATAATGATGTAAATCCGGATGGTCAATGAGTCCTCCCATCACTTAAGAAAAGGATCAAGGAAGGCTGCCAAAGTCTGATTACTGCAGATACCAGCGTCTACTGGAAAATAAGAAGTTGCCAAGAGATGGTTTGTTTCCTTCAGAAACTGATGTTTAAAAAAAAAAAAAAAAGAATACAACTTTAGATGGTTTATGTATATTCTGATTTCAACATGGTCCTAGGTATGAGTAAATGTTTTAATGTAAGGCCTCCACTTGAAGTCAGGGTAGCTAAACCCCTTAGATGGCTGTACTCTTTTTTTTGTGGGGGGGAGAGGTTTTCACTATAGGGCGTGTGTGCTCACCAGACAGACAGAGACATAGAGACAGAACGAGAAATCATCGCCCAGGGGGATGGTCACGCTGCAATCCCTTCTCCTCCATTCTCCTCTCAGGATCTTGGGCACGCACGCACACGCGCCTGGCATGAGTTTTAAGCCACCGGGTCCGGGACGCGAACCACGGTCGACTACGTGGGAGTCCAGCATTATGCTAACTGCTGGTTCCCTAGATGGCTGTACTCTTGAGTAAAGTTCCCTTAACCCATCCCAAGGCCAGATTCGTGCATGGCCCATCATAGTTCGAATTCTGGACCTGGCAGTTTGAAAATCACACTGAGCACATGTGTGTGCATGCCCAAAATCCTGACAGGAGAATGGAGGAGAAGGGATTGCAGTGTGGCCATCCTCTCTGGGAGATGATTTCTCATTTTCCTCCTCTCTCTTTCTCTCGCTCTGTTTCTCTCTAGTGAGAGCATGCACTCTATGAAAAGAAACTAACTAAATTAATTAATTAAATTAAAAGCTGGCTAGTTTACTTTGATGTGGACCCAAATGAATCTCAGTTGATTAATTCAATTGGTCAGTATCAAAATTATGACTAAAACATGTTTAGCTCATAAATGAGCATATTGGATACTAATAATAAACATTTTATTTTTTAAGAATGAATTGATTTATTTATTTAATATGCTATTGGGCATGTGCACTCACTAGAGAAAGAGAGAGAGAGGGAGAGAGAGAGAAAGTGAGAAAGGATTTGAACTATAGTTGGCTATGTGGGAGTCCAGTGCCTTAACTACCACACCACCTACTGGCTCCCAACAATGAACATTTTAAAAGTCCGAAGTTCCACGTTATTCTAGGGGCCAGAGAGTGATGCAGCATAACACAACACTGTGATGCTAGTAGCACATGGGAAAGTGGGACGCCTTCCTGTACATGGTAGGTACATGAGTGAGCAGGTCTGTGGTCCTTGGTGGCTCAGGCTTGGGAGGATTGTGGCATGAGGACCCCTTTGGAGCTACCAATCTCTATCCTTGTCCTTCTGTATCATGGTAGAAATAAATGAATAAACTTTGTAAAAAAATATTTTGTAATGTCCTTATCATCCAGTTTTAACTTAAAATTTGAATAATTTCAACTCTGGTCTTGGACCTTTCAGAATTTCTTTTTTCATGAGAAACCTGATAAGAAAAATCTGTTAACAATTATGAAATTTTTGAAATAGTCAAGTTGTATTTTTCTGAACATGAAAAATAAACCCAAACTCCTTTTGACATTGATGATATGCTATCTTCCTTAATTACCTATTTCATCTGTAAATACCTTATTTACACAGCTCTCTTACAAAAGTCATGTTGGGTTAACTTTATCTACATTTCCAAGGAAGTCTTTATAGTGTCCAGCACAAATGATGATCTTCTAGTAAGTTAGGCACAAAAACTAAATTAAAATGAAAAGATATGTGTTGTGATAAGTTTAAAGTTTTTATATTTCACTTTAAAAATCACTTCAGTCTGGGACCAGCAGTTAGCGTAATGACTATGTTGCTAGACTCCCATGTAGTTGACTGCGGTTCATGTCCTGGACCTGGTGGCTTAAAACTCACGCCAGGTGCATGTGCATGTGTGCCCAAGATCCCAAGAGGAGAATGGAGAAGGGATTGTGGCGTGGCCATCCCCCTGGGGAGTGATTTTTCGCTTTCTGTCTTTCTGTCTCTCTCTGTCTGTCTGTCTGGTGAGTGCACGCGCCCTATAGCAAAAACCTCTCCAAAAAAAAGAAAAAGAAGAAAATTCACTTCAGTCTAATGATTATCAAATGTACTAAAAAATAATCCATCTTGACTCTCACATAGAATAACAAAGACAATGCAGCCATATTTTTAAATAAAACATAAAATATCCCTACATGTTTAAAATGAAGGAGGAATATTTGCCTCTTCTTTCTTACCTCTTTTCCCCTCCTCACCTCCCCTCTGCCATCACTGTGGCTATGCCTATACTGGGACAGTACTGCCATGTATACTCACATTTGTACCCAAGGAGTGTGGCAGCTTCTGTGCGTGCTAAGGAAAGTGGTCAGGGTGGGAAAAAGAAAGGAGCAGCAAGCCTATCTTCTAGGCATCACTAGTCCTCTTCACAACCGAGAGAGGACCTTGTCGAGCACAATGAGAAGTGACACCGCGGTCCATGTGCTTGCATCCTCAGCTGGGGAGAAACCAGTCTTGTGGTACCAGAAGTAAAGGGCCAGTGAAAACTCTCTCTTTTTTAACGCACAGGCTCCTTCTGGCATAACAAAAAGAGTAGTAAATATAAGTAGCCAGCGCCCAGTCAAAGTGGTGCTGCAGTAGCAACACTCTGTGATGCTGGAGACCATATGGAAGACTGAGGTTCATTTCCCTGGTCACCCTGTACATGTCCCGCCCACATGCATGTGCCCAAAAAGTCCTGGTTGGCTGATTGGGAAGGCTGGGGGAGGATCACAACACGGGATCCTGTTGTGGGCGATTTTTAAAAATTCTTTCTTTTCTTTTTCTCTTTCTCTCTTTTTCTTAATGTGTTTCTCATAAAAATAAGTAAATATATGCATCCATCCATACATACACTTCATAAACAAAAGTAGCCATGACATCAACACATACCTTTATGGGAAAACGTCGAGTTTCTGGAAGAAAGGATTACAGATAGGAGACTAAGACTAACATCGTGCATCTTTCCCATGGTGGTTTAGAGAAGTGGAAGGAGGTAAAGGAGAAAGAGAAAAGGAACTCAAAAAGAATTTTTTTAAAAAGGTAGGAAAAAAAAAGATACATCTACAGGTAGTTCAGCTCTGTCCTGGGCACTCTGCAGAGGAGCCTTGTTAGTCATTGACTTGTGATGCAGCATGAACCTCTTGCCTGAGCTCTCAATTTCTACCTCCTTTTTCCTCCTCTTAGATCCTACACAACCGACATCAGCCAAATCTGAATCTAGCCTTACACACAAGAGAGTCCTAATTCCCATTTTGCACATCGAGCACTGAAGTGTACTCTCTAACAGGCAGCGTCAGAATAGAAAGGCTTCATAGCATAGGAACTGCCTCTCCCCGATGTTGTTTCATCTCCTAATTGTTCACAAGCATGTAGGCCACGAGAATTAACAAGGGTTCCACAAATGAATAGCTTTGCCTTTTATTATAAGCATCTGTTGATAGATGAACTACAATAGAAATACCAAATTTTGGTCAGGGTGAGAGAAAAAGGTAAGAACCTTCAGAATCGACACATGATTGTAATTTAGTCTTGCATTACAGTTGCTGTTCAGAAGAGGTTCTGAGGGGGATAAATATGGAAAGTGAATAACTGCGCTCTACTGAAAGGGAGAATCCTACCAAATAATAATTACAGTAATTGATAAAACTATTTATAAATGCTTACAGTATGAACACTTTGGCAGTTGCTTATTGGAAAAAAAAAGTCATGGGGGTGGGGGGGGGAGGC
>NW_006159458.1:7101112-7119919 GCF_000334495.1 Tupaia belangeri chinensis | reverse complement strand
GTGGCTTAGTGAAACAAAAAAGGCATGGGGGTGGGGGGGGGAGGCTGGAGGCTGCTAAAGAAGTTAAATGAGACGTTCTGGGGAGGGCGGGGAGAGGATGGCCCAGATGAAAAGTTCACATCTGAAGACCTCCCTGAGTTTGCCCATGGTTTGCAGCTGGCTTAAGCTGGGGATGGATCATAATGTCAAAACCTTGTTGGGGATGCTGTCCCTCTGTTCCTTTCACTCATGCACAAAATAAATTAATAAACCTAAAAAAAAAAGACACAGTTTCAACTCAGTACTCAATTTCCTTAGAGATGAAAAGGAATAAAGTAGAACTCAATGCCATAAAAATATCAAATGTTATCACTGGCAAAAGATTTAAAGGTTTACATTATTGCCCCAAACTGCATTTTTTTTGAAGTGGTTCTTGTTTTCCCCCTAGACTTAATCTTGGCCTGGTGTGCCTTACTTTTATAGGACTTCTGAAACTGGAAATCACCAGCATGGGGAGGGACCATTAAAGACAGAGGTGTCTCCTATAAGCACAACATGTGACCGGGTAATATTGTCTGGATTAGCAGCTTTATGGCCTAACTAAGCCCTGGAGCTACAATTATCTGGTTGCATTAAACTGAAATCACCTGAAAAACTTCACACTGAATAAGCCCTTGGAAATGTCTAATCTGCCAGTTTACACTCAAAAGAGCAAGTAGAATTCAGTTGTTAAAGACAAGAAAACAAAGTTTTCTCCTAGGAAAGATCTCTCAACCAGTATCTGGTCTGAAGACACCGCCACAATTTTTTCATGCCATTTCTTCACTGTTCTCTAAAAGGAGATTTCATCTGACCATCCTCTTTCAAGCCAATGTCCTGAGTATACGTGCTTGATGAGGATACACAAGACATAAGGGATAAACTATCACCACAGAGGGAGTACACGGCTCCAGATAGGAGGCCTTATGCTAATTTGAGCAAAATGTATGTGTCTTTTTATATACATAAAGTTATGGCACTATATAAAGAGATTCTTAAATGTGACATACAGTGAAGTCCTATTTACTGCCTGACTTTTCCTTTAAAAAAAAAATAAAAACTACAAGTAGTGGTTGGATTGATATTAAACGGGCTCCAAAATTCATTTCAGTTTTAAGCATTTTCTTTTTCTTTAATTTGTAAGATACAGCCAAATCATACACGTGAAATTAAAAGTTGGTTTTAGAAGATGGTGATTATTTAATGGCAGATCGAAGGAAGCTGATCTAAGGCTCTACATTGGGGTCTCACTGTTCTGTGTGCTTGAACTCCTCCCTGCGCTGTTTGTTTCTTACTCATCATCTGTCAATATTGATGCTGAAAATTCATTATGTCGTGTTGCCAAATATTCTAAGAAAACACATTTCTCAAAAAAAACCCTACTTTTCTGTGCAAAGATACAAAGTATAGGGATTCAGATCTGCTGGATCTTGAAGTCAATGACAAAATTTCCAGGTGACAAAATTAAATCCTTAAATAAATACAAGTATTCAAATTCCTTATATTACATATCACGGCTTTATTGGCCAAATTCTTATTTGGGAAATAAGATTCAGCTTCCTTTTCTATCTTCAATAAAATCAATAGAAACTTTTATTTATTTATTTATTACTTTCTATCTCAAACTAATGTCTAACTAACTACACATTGAAAGACTGGCAGATTTAGCAGTTGAATTTCACTCTATAATACTTATTCCTTATTGGTGGCAAGTAGAGGAATTTGTTGAAAAGTTTGGATTTGACCAAGTGGCTGTTACAATAAACCATATCAATGTCGAATGTATTGCTTTTCACAGTCCTTTTCTATTTTCATGAAAATTAATGTGCAATCTAAACTTTCAACTGGAGGTTCTTACCGTGTACAGATTTTCTTAATGACATGATTCTAAAACAATGTATAACCCCAGCATTCACTCAGAATAGGTCACTAAAATCTCTTTTCTGTGACTAGTGTTTCACTTAAGTGTAATCGTTTATGTGTGCTGCCATGAAATACAATAGAGTGATTCATTGTACTCTGAATTTTCTTACAGATTTGTAAAATTCTGTAAGAAAAACGTAGAGAATGCCTACGCATGCCTGGACATTACTAAAAAGAATGGGCAGTTCATAGTCAAGATTTCCATTATTTATAACTAAGACATGCTGTTTTGCGATTAAAAATAAAGTGTGATCTCAGGACATCTCAATATATCCAAAACTACAAGATATTTGTCTACTGGTTAAAATGAATCTAGATTTGGGCACATTTAAAATAGTTTCAACATAGAGAATTAGATTTTAAATACATAAATGTCTTTGCTTGATTACAAAAGCCTCTCCTGTTCCTATTTTATGATTTTTCATTTCTTTCAGTGAAATTTAAAACAGAATTTTTTTTTTCAAAAAATAAGAATGAAATTCAGGACAATTAAATACTATCTCTTGCTCTTCCTGGCTGAGAATATGGCAAAAGGATTCCTTAAAGCAGAACCCAGTTTCACATCCTGAGAATATCTAAATAAAATGTAGCGAAAAATAAAAGCCATCCTTGGTTTCTACTATTGCTGGACAAGTTGTACTCTGTGGATCAAGGCTTCACTTCTAGTTTGCTGTGTTTAGACGTCCAACCATACCTCTGGAGAAGACATGGAAAAATTTCCTTCACTTTCGGTCTCAGTGGAATATTCACGCTCATTAGGCTGCCGTTCAAAAACCGTACAGTAAAGATCTACAGCATGTAGCTCTCTGGCAAACAGTGAAGTTGCCATTTGTAGGATATCGATATTCTGGATTTCCCTTCAATTTATGTTTCTAAAATACAGTAAGTATTGAATGATTCATGAAAATTAATCAGCCACTAGAATTCGTGACTGTACTTAAAACTGTTGGGAATGAAATAAGTTTTCTTACTGCAGACAGTTTTGCTTCTTTAAATTAATATAGACACTTGAAAATGGAAAAATAAAATAAAGTAGACCCGAAGGGTTTGTTTTATCTGTTTATTCCTATCCAACTCTATGAAATGAAATCATCCATTATTGTGAAGACTGCAATGGGAGGGGGTGAGGGGGTAGTCAGCTGGCCGTCAAAGTTATATCGTCTGTTTTTAAAAGTTACAGGAAGAACCTCAAAGATGTGCACAGAAAAATAAAGGTCAACAAGATGGGAGGAGTATTAATAAATTTTGAAAACCTTAAACCGAACTAATTGATTTGGAGCTATCCACTGGTTAGAAACTATTTTCTGATAGAGAAGTGGAGAAAAATGTTTAACCTGGCTATGGCTATAAATACTGTATCTCTCCTAAATTAAATCAATTTTCTTGATGAAACTAATTTCTTGCCTGAAAGGTATTAAAATAATTTCATTGTAAAGGAGGTTTGGCTACAGTTCTGCTCATGCTCTGCTGAAGCAAACATTTCAACATATGTGTCATGATATGCAAACCACTTTTACAAAAAATGAGGACATCTTAAAAACACTTTCTACTCCCAATGAGTTTGTATTCTCTTCTTAAACTGGTTATCTTATCCTATTCCAAACACATAAGTACAATAACAACCAGGATAATGTAAATGAAAATTTCTGTGAGAGATATATATTTTTGAGAGGTTTTTGCTATAGGGCATGTGAGCTCACCAGAAAGACAGAGAGAGACAGAGGGACAGAAAGCGAGAAATCACCCCCCAGGGGGAGATGGCCATGCAGCAATCCCTCCTCCTCCATTCTCCTCTTGTGATCTTGAGCACGCACACATGCCCAGCATGAGTTTAAGCCACTGGGTCCAGAACGCAAACCTCGGTCAACTACATGGGAGTCCAGTGACATAGCCATTATACCAACTGCTGGTCCCAGATACTACTTTTTAATTATTCGACTGATAGAATTTTTTTTAAAAACTCTATACCAGTACTGATAACTGGAGGGAACCAAACCCTCAATATATAGTTAATGAGGGTGTCAACTTGTACACATTCTGAGGGCAATTTGACAGTAGGTGTAAATATTATAAAGTTGCATGATATATAGCCCATCAAGTCCACTTCTGGTCATTTATCCTATATAACTAACCACTTAAGGGGCTGGAATCATAGTCTAATGGTTAAGGGAGTCATATCCAACATGGCTAAGCACAGTTCGAATCCCAGCCCTGGAAGCTTGCAAAACATGCTAGGTGCATGTGTGTGCATACTCCAAATCCTAATAAGATGCAGACATGGAGGAATAAGAATTGTGGCATGACCAGTCCCATGGGTGGGTGGTGGGGGGGATCAAATTCCTTAGGCATAAGATTTAACCACTGTGCTACAGGACTGGCCCAACTTGTCCTAAATTTGTTAAAGTTAATTTTTAATCTTCCATAAATGGTCTTTCTTTTCATACAACCAATCCATGTTTTATTCTTCATGTATTATTTGTATATAATTAAAATCATTCCAAAAATCCCAAATTATCTCACAGTGTTACAGCATTTTTTAACTGACTAGTTACTTATCAAAATAGCAGCCACATTTTTCATACATTAACTAAATTTATGGTTTTTATGTACTTTTACATTTTATCTGTACCTATATATACTGAAAATCCCTTAACACAATCCTGAAGAATGAGGTCTCCATACTAATTTAATGAAGTTTCTCCACGTAACTACACTTGAAGCTTCCACCTGACTAGAAATATTCTTAATTTGGAAATAGCCAAAAATAACAATGATCATCTTCTCTGACATGATTTATGTGTCTTACATAATAGCTCTGTGGTTCATCTGAGCTCAATATGTTTAATTTATCAACTTGCAAACTGACTAAGGCAACCTCCTATCATATTAGGAAGATTTAAATTCTGAATAGAGGCAAATTGGTAGAAAAGTTAATGGTTTTGTATCAAATCATGAGCTTCCATATTTAGGGGTAGAGGGGGAAGGGTAGACAGTAAGAAAGCTTGACCATTTTGCCAGTATTGAATTTCTCTCACATTGAGCTTATGTGGTTTCCATATAATCTACAGTGGGTCTGGTTGGAAGACCTCAGACAAAGTCCAGGAGAGATCTGATCCACCTTGAATAAATATGGCTTCTTCTAGGTTAAGTAAGGTACATGAAGGGTGATGGAGTCTAGAGACGCATGGAGCACATCCCGAACCAGTTATATGCACAGGCGGCTTCCTCTGCCTTTGTCTTAGATGTCCCGCTGACCTTCCTCCTGCCTTGCCCAATTGCTGTGTTCTTCCCTGTGGCACCAAGGCCTATGCACTAGCTGCTGTGCTTGGCACATTCTTCGTGCACTCTTCATGGGGCAAGAATACAAAGAATGGTGAAATATTGGGGTGGCAGTGCACACTGCTAGGTAGGAATCTTTTCAGTGCTAGGTTTCGCCCCTGTAAACTGGGACCAGGCACTACTGTGCCATCCTCCTAGGACACATGGGATATTTAGATAAGTTATCACAGGTGAAAAATAAATAAATAAAAATGACAGTGCCCAGGGCAAAGTAAGTGATCGGTAAAGCTATTAGCATTGGTATGATTATTTATAACATTCACCTAGTTTTATCTGACTCATGTTGTGCATGAGGGGAAGCCTTCCCTAAATGCTGGTAGCATCAACACCGTCGCTATTTCACTCTGCTCAGGATCGTTGTTTCATTAACACTGATTTCTCTTAGCACTAGCTGTAAGCTGCATGATTTGTGTTTGCGGAGATTTGTTGCTGCTTTTGTTCTGTGTTTGGCCTTCGGACTTCAATAACTACCAGTGAATCTGTTCGTTAATTAATTAATTAATTAATACAGAAGCTAGGAAACTGGAAACAATTTTCAAGAGAAATAGAAAAAAGTAAGACTACTCATGTAGGAAACCAATTGATTGAGATAACCTCCTATCATGTTACAAAGATTTAAATTCTGAATAGAGGCAAGTTAGTAGAAAAGTTCATAGTTTTGTACCAAATCATGATTTCCCCTATGTAGGGGTAGAAGGGACTGCCTAACTTGCCTGAAGTAGAACTGGAGATGTTCATGTGATCTGCCTGTGTCTTGATCTTAAAGGTGCTCTATATCTCAGCCACTTCAGCACAAAGATGCAAAAGAATTACACACTTGGTTGACTTGGTCAATTAAAACCTAAGCTGCAGTCCTCACCAGCTTGGGGGTATAGGAGAAGGACTGTGAATACCTGCACATACATGTACATTATATGGCCCATGTTTACAAGTGGTTTATGTGAAAATTAGCTGATTTCAACAAGATTTAAAATCCTAAGAGTAATAACAACAACAACAAATGTGGCTAATACCATAAGTGAAAGTGACATAACACATAGAATACATAGCAGCTAAGAGAAAGCTTTATGCAAATATAGAACTCAAATGTAATAAATAAGGATACAAATAGTAAAAATAACTCAGTGACAGAGAAGGGGAAAATACTCATTTTCGATATCTATGTCTTAGTCCATAGAAAATTCGAGTTAGCCAACACAGAAGATAGTTTCAATAGAGAATTATGTATTTATTAAGTGTGTCTGTGTTTTTTAGCTCTTCTGTTAAGCACTGTCATTGGCTAGCAGCCAGTGTACATTTTGGAGTTAAGTTCAGTCTTTGGCCATAAACATTATACCATTCTGCCTTCCACATTACACCACTGGTGTACATATATTAAAAATTAATTTTTTAACGTTATTGAACTTTATATTTTAATAACATTTTCTTATAAAATGTCTCCTTAGGAGCAAGAAAAAGTCATGCATCATGGTGACAGAGAGTGGCACCCATGCCCTAAGCTTTGGTCAGTCTCTCAATAATTTAAGAGACTGAACAAAGGGGGAAATTGTTAAAGGATATTGTCCTGAGAAAGCCTTCAAACTCCTGCTTTAGTTTCCATAAGCAAACTGCAACCTCACTTAGAAAATGGCTTCCTTAGCCAGCTAAGTGATAGCCAATCACAGTAGCCACTTCATTCAATCACAAAAAGCCTAACCTTTAGGCTATTAATGAAGCCTAACACTGAGCTGGAACCAATCCAATTATTTCTCTACCTCATCTCCTTACTTTTGTTTCCCTTCCCCGTGTACAAATATCACTGAACCATGATCACAAGACTACCCAGAGTCCCTCTGAAGCCATTCTGGGGGATTACTCTATTCAAATAATTTTGTTCAAATAAACTCTACTAAGCTAAAAAATATTTTAATTTAAAAAAATAAATAAAATGTTTCCTTAGTTGTCACATCACATTGACGGTTTAAAACATTGCTTTAATTTTTCTGCTTATTATTCTTCCTGTTGATTTTCTCAAATTATTTATAGATGCTGATTTTTTTTTAAAGAGTGTTTGAAGTAAGATATTTTATGATGGTCATATCAGTCATTGTCAGTAAGATCAAATTTAACGTTTCAAACTTAAACAAATATATGCTTAAGGAAATTAAAATAATTCCACACCAATGATTAGCAACCTTGCTTCATACCACCTGAGTAAAACGGTAAGAGACTAAGTGCCAGAAATACATTCTCATGTTATCAACTTTCTCTCTTTTTTTTTTTAATTCTAAAATTTTGGCTCTTTTTGCCTCAGTTCTTCCATATTATAAACACTGCCATGTTGGCAGCTAATCAAATAATGATTGGAAAGTGCTTAAAGCTCAAATATTCTTGGAAGAGATGTAGTGTACAGGTGCAAAGTAAAAGAAATTTTTGAAATGTTTCCTGCAAATTGGGGAAAAAAATCATAAAATTCTTTTTGGGCCATGTTTACACAAAGATAAAATATTTCAACACCATACAATTGTAGAGCTTGCCTGGGGTTGGTCTATCTCACTTATTTATTATTGTATACCTCAAATGTTTCCAAAAAGCTTTGAGACAGTTTATAATGCAATACACAATAAAAAAAAATAATAAAAAAAAACCCCATAGGTTAAGGATAAAGGGAGAGAGGACTTAGGAAACATTCATAAGAAAATCTAAGAGAACAAAAAATACAAGGTTTCTACCACTTCCAAAGAAGAAATAGGATGGTGTATAAAGACCACAGTTTTAAAAATAAACTAAATCAAGCCTGTTTCTCAGGAGAAGAAACATTGACCAGCCTGTCAATAACAAGAGTAATTTCCTTTTGGAGAAGTCATAGAAGGGGCGTTCATTCATACAGAAGAATAGTTACTGGCTGCCTTCTCTGTGCCTGGTCTCCATCCTCTCAGAGCTTATTCTGTAGCAAGGGAGAAAAACACTAACCACCCAGTCACCCCAAAATGACTATGTACTTCCAGACTGAGATAGTGCTGGTAGAAAAGGACGCAGTAGGAGGGTGGATAATAAGGAAACAGATCTGGACTGCTTCCTTGAACAATGTAGGCTTAAATGAAACCTCGCTCACTGAGAGTTCACTCTGCAAAGGGAGAAGTGGTTCGTGAGAGAGGAGAGTTTGTGCCAAGAACCAGGAACAGGAGAGAAACAGGTGCCTTGGAGGACTGAAAGGAAAGACCAGAGAGTCTGAAGCGCAGAGCCTTGTACCATAGGAAGGGGGATTTCTATGGGTCAGACAGGCAGAGCCTTTTGTAATACTTTGAAGCAATAGGAGCTCCTGAAGATTTTTTTTTTTTAAGGTAGAGATATTTTCTCTAAACCCATTTCTCATCCTGCCTTCTACAATTTAGTGTCTGAGTAAAGTCTTTCTGGGGCTCATGGTACAAGATGAAATTTTGGTTTTTGGTTTTTAAGGACAGGTCTCACCATGTCCTTACTCTACTGCTGCAGGCTCCCAGCAGGAACCACAGGCATGTGCTAATGCATTAGGCTCCATTTTTGTGTTCCTAGACAGTCTATACTCCATATTGCTCAGGCCAGCTTTGAGTGCTGAATCCTCCTCCTCTGCCTCTCTGAGTCTCAGGGACATACCACCTTACCCAGCCTTTAGTTTAGACCTAGGCCTCCCTGTGGTACCTGCCTGCAGGGCACAGGTCTTAGTGTGTCGCCATGGCTGGTTTTCGAGATGAAATTCTACTTAATTTGTCAAAAAAGAAAGATTGTTTTGTTGTTGTTTTTAAAGAATTTTTTTATTTATTCATTCATTTATTTTAATTTGACCAGAGAGAGACAGAGAGAGTGAGAAAGCAAGCCAGTTATGGCTCAATCTTCAGAGGAGGAGAAACAGTAAGAAGAGAACTTTCTGGAAGCCAAGTGTGGCAGAGATGAATGGGAGGCTTGCAGAGGAGAGTCTGATTTTGGCACGTGGTGACTTGCCTTTAGAGGGGAAAATCTCAGGGTGGCTTCCAAGACGATCACAACCATGTTGGAGGAGCCAACATGCCCAAAGTAAGCAGAGCCTTACAGAGCTGGGCCCCAGGGCATGTGGAACCCACTGTTTTTACTGCATTTGAAGATTAAAAACCAGGTATTTCTTTTCTTCTTCTCTGTTTTTTCAACTTAAGGCCAAGGAAACATGTAGTGGTGACCATTAGTGGAGCTAGTAGCCAAAAACATGTTCCTTTGGCAGAAAAGAGGCCAAAGAGCAGCTTAAAGCAGCTTGTACAGATGCATGAGTCCATCATGCCCATGCCATGGATCACCTCTCTAGACCGACAACAATATTCATCCCCAGGCAGTCGTTTCCCACGTGCCCATCGCATGGCTTGGCACAGAGTAGTGCTTTGGAAATGCTTAGACTTGAACAAGAGTTTCTTTCGCTGTCCTGGGGAAGAGATAGTAAACATAAAAAGGTCTTTCCCCAGCTTGTACTTGAACTTCCTAAATCTCTTCCATCCGATCATCCCCTTATGTAATCACTGGCCCTAGCCTTTGACTTGGAGGGTTGGTAAGACTTCCCATTCAAATTGAAAGACAGCATTGACAAGCAGGACTTTTCTATCTAGAAAAGACTGGGGTCAAAACAGAAGTAGAGGTGCACTGATTACGCACAACATAAGACCCTTTTCAAAGGAAAAAAAAAATACCTGTTTTCAACCTTTCAGGGACAGACTTGGGTGGTGGTTCTTTTTTTCTAATCTTACATCTCATCCGACAGCAGCCTGTAACTTTCCTCATCATTACATATGGCCTATTGACAGTTGACAACAACTTTACTCATCATTGCATATGGCCATTTACAGTTGACAGCTGTCACGCAGGCAAGTTCACATACGCTGCTTCACAATCACATGGCATCGCAAAGAGTAGGGTGAGATCCCAGGCCAACAGGCCCTTGATCAGCCGGTAATGAACCACTGCAGCTGGAAGCTACCTCACCAAACAGGACAGCTCATGCAGCAGTACCTTCACCCGCAGAACGCTGCCATTAAACAACTACCAGCACATCCAAACTGAACCGTCTTTTATGTCACCCGAGACTTCGAGAGCACCCTTGTTCTGCTACTTACTTTTGGTATCAGTGCTTCCACCCCCCCCCCTTTCTATGCAAGCTGATTTCCCCCAGAAGAAAAGTGGCATCTAAATATTTAGGTCATCAGAAAACTCTTCATAAGATTGTGAGGCAGGGGGACCAGCAGTTGGCGTAATGGCAATGTTGCTGGACTCCCACGTAGTCGACCTCTGTTTGAGTCCTGGACCTGGTGGCTTAAACTCATGCCAGGCACGTGTGTGTGCGTGCCCAAGATCCCGACGAGAATGGAGGAGAAGGGATTGTGGCATGGCCATCTCCCCTGGGGGGAGATTTCTCGCTTTCTGTCTCTCTGTCTCTGTCTTTCTGGTGGGCGCACATGCCCTATAGCAAAAACCACTCAAAAAAAAAAAAAAAAGAGAAAGAAAGAAAAAAGAAAAAGATTGTGAGGCAGGCATAGCTCCACTCTGAACTTGACCAAACACTGTCTTCTAACTCAGTGAATGAGAGATCATATAATTTAGGAAACACTAGTTAATTCACAAACGTGTAAGATTCCAATAATCTATCTAAACTGCTTATTCAACAAAGCTACCTCTGGTTTGTAATACAACGGAATAGAGTTGCTACACAACAATTAATGAAATGTTTGTGATGGTAAATTATTGTTCTGTTTAAATTTATTAAAAAAGGAATTATAGGGGCCTACAGGTGACATGGTTAAGGGTGCTGGACTCCCACATGGCCGACCACGGTTTAAATCCTAGGCCTGGCGGTTTGCTTTCTCTCTCTCTCTCTCTCATTCTGTCCCTCTCTGGTCAAAATAAAACATAAATAAATGCATGAATAAAGTTAAACAAAATAATTCTTTTTAAAAAGGAATTATAAATTTACAGGCATAATTATCTTCAATGTAATGTATTCACCTAGTATGTTTTATATCATCATTGCAGCATTTACGTCAACCTATTCCAAGGAGGTCTTACGGAAAGGATTTTAGCCAAGACACAAATCACTTACAGCTAGGGAATTCTAACCTTATTACCCCAGTGAGAGACAGAGACTTTTGAGACATAGCCTAAATATGTCAAAAGGTTGGTTTTCCATTAATACCAGCAGGAGTAGAAAATGGCTCTGCAGTTGTCCTCGGAACAGAGAAGCTGACAGATTTGCTGAAAGGTTCAGCCATTGTGGGATTTTGTTAAAAATCTAAAGGCAGCAACATTTCTCTTTGAAGTTCTGAAACATCTTGGAAATCAAAGAGCTCAATGAAGAATAATATGGACAATCGGGTTTTTCAAAACACCATTTTTATTTATCTTTTAAAATATTAAGCCTAGAAATTGAGAGTGTTCGCTTCTTCAAGTGTACAAAGTAAGTTCATTAAGAATTATCACTGAAGGCACCCAAACAAATCTCCTATTCTGAGGATACATGCCAAGGTCTAATACATTTCATTTAAATGCCCTACCTTTCCTTTGGGCATTCCAAACAACTCTAATTGAAAGGCACTTAGCGAGGCAGGCACTCAATCCTGAGTATTGTGCACTGGCTTTCCTATTGAAGGTCCTTTCCATATAGAATGTGGAAAATCAGATTCCGGGTCACTTACTTTTAATTTTTATAATCCTTCCAAGTTTAACTTAACATCTGAGTATTATTGTGAAAACCAGCTTCTAAAACTACATTTCTTTGTCTTGGCAGCTATATTCTTCTGTATTGGAATTTTCAACAGAGGACTATACAGTGTCTGGGTACCAGCAACAGGCTGGGTGAGGCAGCTGAGAGCAACACAATAACTTACTTTTACTAAAATTTACATCATGAAGCATGCTGCAATATTAGTTAAATAACAGGTTATTATTATCCTTATAAAGTTGATATTTAGGTATTTAACTTGGTTCGTTCTCATCCTGATTTTTTTAATAGAGCTGATATAATCTTAATGTTTGCCAAATTAACAGCTAAAAGTAGGCTATGGTTGAGCAACTATAGTCTCGAAATATATTTCAGGGGCCAGTGGGGGGGGTGGGGTGGGGCTAAAGTGCTGGATTTTCAGACAGCCAAACACAGTCTTGGCACCGGAGGCTCACATGGCCAAACATGCTTCAAGCCTTGGACCCAGATGCACGAAAATCCCGTGGGATTCATATGCGTTTTTGTCCAAAACCCTGAGAAGAGAAAGGAGAATTGAGGTGTGACCCCCCCCCCTCCTCCTGAGGACGATTTCTTACTATTTCTCTCTTTGTCTCTGGGAGCGCATGTGCCTTATGAACAACAACATCAAAAAACCTAACTAACTAACTAAATAAAATAAAACAAACTACATATGTATGTATGCATGTCAAAGATAAAACTTAGAATACCGGAGATATCCTCCATTCCCTCACTCAATGTTTAAGTGACCTCTTTGAATTTCCAAATTTAGTTATTTTTGCATATTTAATAAACTTGGTCTCCCATAGTCTATCAGTCTAAGTTAGACCCTAACCCTAAACATGTGTGAAAGTTCCAGTCCCTTTTAGTTAAATAACAGGTCATTATTAACCTTATAAAGCTGATATTTAGGAATTTAACTTGGTTCATTCTCATCCTGATTTTTTTTTAATAGAGCTGATATAATCTTAATGTTTGCCAAATTAACAGGTTAAAGTAGGCTATGGTTGAGCAACTATAGTCTCGAAATATATTTCAGGGGCCCAGCAGGGGGTTGGTGGTTAAGGTGCTAGATTCTCAGTCAGCCAAACATGACTTGGGACACCCATAATTATTGTCATATATTCAAAAAGCGAAATTAACAAGGCACTGTATTATGCCACAGCCCAATACATCTCAGCATCAGAACCCCAGTTACTCCAAGAATTCCTGCTAAAACAAGAAGCGCAGGGCTTCGTCTTTAACTTGTTCATCTAAGTTTACAGGTTGTTTTTCATTGTGCAGATCTTGTTCACTTTGCCTTTGTCAACATTATCGAATGAGCAGATCTCAACAGTGAAGAAAAGAAATACATCTCCTAGGCACACTTACAAACACACACATACACACACACACATTCTCTAGAAGATAGACTAATTTCTCTCGTCTTATAGAGAAAAAAAGGACTTTGACAAATCTTCCAATTGTATCAGCTCTTTGGAAAATTGGGATGATAAAGAAACAAGTTAATTTTCTAAACACCAGGCGTATGAGAATAATAGAAAGACCTGTGAAATCTCACCTCCAGTATCTATGCCAAAAACCAGTTGCTGTTACAATTTGCTACAGTTGCCTTTCCTTCTACATAGCGAATGTGTTTGGTTTCACAGGTAATTGGTAGCCTTGAGCACATGTAACTCACAATCACTGAATGAAAAGATTCGCTTTGGTGAATTAAAATGAAACAATTTCTCCCAAATAAAGGGGAAAGCCAAAAAAAGTTAAGGGGATTAATAGGCAAGTGTTTCATCTATTTCTGCATTTAATTTGATGTTATGAAAGCTTCAGGCATCTAAAAATATACCTCTTTTATACTTGTAGGTTGCAAGATTTGGCTTTTGGAATAGAAACAGTTTAGGTGGGGAGGGAATTGTTGGATTTTTTATCTATGCTTAAAAAAAAAAAAAAAAAAAAAAAAAAAGGTTGACCATAACCCGAGGCCCTAGCTCCTGCAGAGTGCCTGTTGTTATGAAAGCAAGGTGCTCCACACGATCTAATCATAGCACTAAACCTTGTTACAAGCCCTTTTACAGCTCCAATATCTAGGTTACATGGAAACACGCTGGAGAGCCTCCTTGTACTATGAAATAAATGTCATTCTGACTGGCATCCTCTCTTCCAGCAAGTAATTTCCCTCCGCTGATAAATCGATACAGCAAAAACAAATGAGAACACACAATGGGCACAGTGAGGATTACATTTTTATTCATTTCAGAGCCCCTGCAGCCAAGTTTTTTAAGCACAATAGCAGAAAGTGATGCACTTGAGCTAGGAAACAAGAGAGATACAGAGACACTGAGAGAAGAAAAGAAAGACCGAAGAACAAAAAGAAAAAGGAAAGAGAGAGAAAAGGAAAAAAAGAACAAAGGGAAGCCAAGGAGGCAAGTGTATCCCTACCAAGCAGTTCAGACAAACTTTTGTTTGCAAGAAAGATGAATATCTGAGTTCTTGTTTGGCTCCTCATAGAAACGGCTGGAGAAACATACGTGAATCTTTTTACTCCTTTATTCTGTAAGGTTGCAGGTAATTTGAAAAGGATCTAAGATCTAATGTCTTTGATTGATTAATTATTGATCTCAACACAGGATACACACACACACACACACACACACACACACACACAACTTATCCAGAAAACCCAGAACAAGAAATGGTAGAAAAGATGCTATTGATCCTTATTCATCTCTCGAAGTCCCCTCCAGTCATTTCTGTTTTTCACTGCCTTTAAAGCAAGAGAGAGGGCAAAACTAGAGAAGCAAAAGCACAGTTACTATTCATAAAAGGAATGGGAAATTCCCATATAAATATCTTTTAAGATAGTCACTGACTTTCGAAGTCTCCAAATAATGGAAAGAGTTATCATAGAGAAGGAAGTGGGGCAAATTTTGAAATAAAACTTTTAAGACATTTGTGTTTTGAAGGCAAAATAGACTTCCATGAATCCTTGAAAACCTCAAATTTTTTTTTCTGTTATTTTCTATTACTTTAGCTCTTCTTAAAGCAATGGAAGTGAAAATGAAAGAATTCTAAAGTCCTCATAAGGCTGTATGGATGTGGTCTTGTCATCCTTAAGCTCCAAATGCATTCAAGGATGCGTTACTTAACTACCTGGAACTCAATCTCTTTATCTATAAAAAGGATACCTCTGTATTTTTGAAAGAACAAAATGAGTTAGCACAAGTAAAGGGCTTAAAACAGTTCCTGATTCAGATGTTAAGTAATGCCCAACTGTCATTATCTTCATCATCATCCCCCTCATCCATTGTTTCAAAGCTGTACTAGTTTAGGTGTGGTCAACATTTTCTGTTTGGCTTTCAGGCAGCAATATGTAGAAAGAATATATTATTTTTGCAATTATTTACTTTAATTTTATTTATTATTATTATTTGACCAGAGAGACAGAGGGAAAGTGAAAAAGCAAGCCACCAGGTCCAGGACTCAAACTATGGTTGGCCATGTGCGAGTCAAGCACCTTAACCACCACATCACCTGCCGGCCCAGAAAGAATACATTCTTAGTGCCACTGCACAGATGGACCATGAGTTTCATCTTACATTTTTTGTGTCATGGGCATAAATCAGTGGGACAGACACAAAGAAAGGGAGAAAGCATTCTCTGATGGGTTGTGGTCACGTCACAATCCCTTCACCTCCACTCTTCCTTACTATTGGGATGCTGGGCACATGGGCACACATGCCAGGTGCTTTTCAAGTCACTGGGGTCAGGATTTGAACTATGCGGTCAGCCATGTAGAATCCAGCTCCCTTAACCACCAGACTGGCCCTGAGCACAATGTTTGAGCTGTTTAGTTTTATGTCAGAATCAGTATACTCTCATGATGGTCACAGAAAGAGCAAGTTAGAAAATATATCACTCTACCAATCTATTAGTATCCTTTTCATTTTTTTTCACTACTAAAGTTTAGAAAATGATCTGTAGTTTTTCTTTTTAAAAATCTATATAACTAGTGTTTTCTACCAACTTTTCCATGACAATTCTAAGTCAGTGTTTGATACTGTTTTTTGTTTTTGTTTTTAGGTTTTTTTGTTTTTTTGGGTTTTTTTGTTTGTTTGTTTGTTTGCTATAGGGTATGTGCACTTGCCAGAGAAAGACAGCAAGAGAGGGGAAGAGAGAAATCACTCCAGGAGAGATGACCACATTGCAATCCCTCCTCCTACATTTTCCTCTCGGGATTTTGGACACACACAGACATGCACCTGGCATGTTTCTCAAGTCGCTGAGTCCAGGACTCAAACCACAGAGTTGACCATGCGAAATCCACCATACCACCTGCTGGACCGATTTATTTTTAAAGTGTATTATGATCTTTCTTATTTGAGCTTTAATTTAATATTTTTCTTTCTACCTTTCTAATATTTAGATAAGTGTTAATTAGAATGTCTTGGTCATTCATAATGGGACTCCATTCACTTTACTTGTCCGCTCACTTTACTCTGTAAGCAGAAGTAATATTGAGAAGAGAAGATCATGTTGGTTCTTCACCTGTATCACAGACTTGGAAAATAAATGAAGAGGGACCAGCAGATGATGTAATGGCTCAGTTGCTAGACTCCCACCTGGCCAACCATGGTTCAAGGCTTGAAAACAGAGGTTTGAAACTCACTCCAGGCGCATATGCGTGCATGCCCAAAACCTCAGAAGGAGAATAGAAGAGAAGGGATTGCAGTGTGGCCATCCCCCCTAGAAGAAGAAATCACCCTTTCTGTCTCTCTTTCTCTCTGTTTCTCTCTGGTGGTAAGTGCACACTCTAACAACAAAAATCTCTCTTTCTCAATAAAAAAAAAAAAGAAAGAAAAGAAATAAGAAAAGAAAGCAAGGCAATAAGGATGGAATTGCATCCTGATCTTTGTCTCTTATACCATCAATTAATAAAGAGTGGGTATAATATTGTATCACTATTTCTCCACTTTTTCTCACTGTCATCTTCCCCATCAAATTTTTAAAAATATTTTTCTAATTGCTCTCCCCAAAATTTTAATGTAGCAGATATCTACATAAAGAGAGAAAGAGTAAGCTTTTTTGGCCTCCTAGGAACCAGTTTTTGCCACTTAAGTGGCAATGTAACTTTTTTTTTTTTTAATTTGCTAGAGGGTGTGTGCACTTGCAAGAGTGGGGAGAAGAGAGAAGGAAAGGGAGAAAGCACTCCTCACGGAGATGGTCACAACACAATCCCTTCTCTTCCATCTCTCTTTTTGAGATTTTGGGCATGCACACTCAAGCACCTGGCATCTCTCTCAAGCTGCTGGGTCCGGGATTTGAACTGCACAGTCGACCAGTCAACCATATAGGATGCAGCTACCCCAGTCACTACACCCCAATATTACTGTTAAGAATGCACGAACAGGCCCACAGATGGTGTGGTTATGTTGCTGAACTCCCACATGGCTGAATGTGGTTTGATTCCTGGACCTGATGGCTTGAAACTCACACCAGACTCATGTGCATGCATGTCCAAGATCCCTGGAGGAAAATGGAGGAAAAGCAATTCTGGCATGGCCATGCCCCTTGGAGGGGGGGAGGGTGATTTCTCATTTTCCCTCTCACTGTCTCTGTCTCTCTTTCTCTCTCTGGTGAGGACACATGCCCCAAGGCAAAAAAACTTACCTTACTCCACATCCAAAACAGTACTTTGAAGGTGTAAGAGACATACCTGAGAAGCTACAAAGCAGTTTAAGGATAAGGATAAGGGGCATAGAGAGTAAAGTAGAATTGTTTCCAATTAAGGCAGCCAGGGAATTAGGTAGGTGGAATGTAATTATCTACCTTGGAGTTTGGCCAGTTTTCTCTACTCTTTCAGGAGGAAAAAAGAAAAAAGAGAGAGAAAGAGAGAAAAAGAAAAGCTCTGTGATCTTTAATGAATAGAGAGGTAGGTCCAAGTTTAACATCTCATCCAAAAAATGTGATAAGATTTCTAGGTCCTTCTTTCCCAGAACATAAGTGGCATTCTTCTTTAATCCATTTGAAACTGCTTCTAAATCCCATACTTCGATTTAAAATAATTATTTCATAAAGCAATGGCTTTGGAAATGGGAGTGTTGGAAAAGAGACAGTGAAATAGCTCCAGCGATCAACGAAAGAAGAGGTGCAATCTATAGCAAAGAAAGTCACATCTGTGGCATTTGAAAAGGCAAGTTTTCGTGATGTCATACCAACATACATTTCAAATTGAACAAGTTGGTTTATGTTTTCTTGGTTACCTAAAGAAGTATAGTTCCTACAACAGGTTAGTTTTGCTCAAAGTGTGCAAATTCTTCCCTGATGACTGAGCCGCCAAGGCAGTGTAATGAAAACTGATATCCTTTGCAAACTCCGGAAGCTGGAGATGTGTGCCCAAGAAATGAAAGCAGACATTATATCCATAATCGGGGCAGAATGAAGATGTGAACTGAATAAATGCTTGAGAAATATCATAGATTCTATTAGATGCAAAGATTGAAGTGTTAGACACCTTTTAGCTCAACTTTCATTTAATTTACTGCTTTCTTTTCTGCAGTCTGAAGGGACTGAAACATTCTTCTAATTTTTTCCCCCTTTCATGACTTGACCATGAAGATGAAATCGAAATCGGGCTACTTTAATTACCATTCAGAGCCAAAGGCTTGCCCTTTGATATGGAAATCCCACTTCTGCGACCGCCTTTTCCCGGCCCCTTCTTCTTCCAGTTGCCCAACGGGAATTTTAAGTAGCTTTGTCACCAGCTGATAGTGAAAGCTAACTGTAGCTCTTTCCTGTTAAGTTTGTTTTAAGTTACACTCTTT
>NW_006159458.1:7090773-7100899 GCF_000334495.1 Tupaia belangeri chinensis | reverse complement strand
AACTGAAATGCAAGGAGGGAGGGAGGGAGGGAGGAGAGCGAAATGGGGAGAAAAAGAGAGAAAGAAATTGAGAGAGGAGGGATGGGGGGATGCTGGCTTCTGACTACCCTTGAGAGTTGTTGAATTATAGTTCTCTCCTGTCAGCATGAAGTGTGGCCAGTCCTGCACAAAGCCTCTCACTTTAAACACACACACAGAGCACGGACCAATGAAAGCTGCCATGTACAGTTACCCCGTTATTGTCATCTGCCTGCTGCATGACTCCCGGCTTTGCTATAATTATTAATTGCACTTGTCAACTGTCATTAATTCCTCTTTAGCATCCCTGTCTTTGAGTAATTAGACAGAACAGCCTCACTGAGCTCATTGTTTAGAGTCCCTTGAAAGAGCCCACTGGGCTTTCTGTGGAGAAAAGCATTAAGAATACAATAGAGCACTTCTGAGTTAACCCTTTGCCGGTGTGACTAGAAGGGAAGGGCTTTGCAGGTTTGGGTGGCCTGCTTGGGTCTGTGGGCATAGAAAGTCATGGCTAGATACCTTAAAAACAGAGCCTATGTTTTAAATACCTCTTTTCTGTAGAGCAGGAGTATCTCAGTTGATTGAGAAGTCAGAGAAAGGCCCTAGGAAAAACAAAATGTCCTAATTAGGGTCACTGAATTTTTAATCATTTTCTTATTTGATCTGACGCATTGTGTTTTAGAGCGACCACATTTTTCCCAAAATAATTCTTTTCTACATTTAGTATATGCATTTTTATCTGTGTATTATGCAAAGAGGTTTTCCAGGTGATCTTCGATTTCTCTTAAGTTATAAATGTTTCAGGACAGGATGGAAGTGCCATTGTGAATTTAGCCTGCCTCCCAGCCTCCCACACAAGGAGTCATTTGATAGTACTTTTAATTGTACAACTGGTGTTGGTGAGTACATTATTGCACTTTATTTTCAAATGTCCATACTGAGAACCAAGCCATAGCTGGCATTTGGCCAGTGGCCTCTGAAAGGTCTCTAAACGTAGCCAGTCTTATCTGATAAAAGGAAAAACAGGCTGTATTTCACGTTGGAGAAGTAACTCTATAGGAGAATGACTATGGCATGAAGAAGAATTTTTAAAACTGTGAAGCCCCAAAAGTCACAGTTATTTTATCACTATTGGCTTATAAAACCAAAGCCCTGTGACAATGTTAAATTTATGTTTATAGTTTTAAACTCTTGGGCAATGAGAAGGAAGTCTAGTTGAGAACACGAATTATTTAGCCGTTTTCTCATAACACTGTCAAAGTAATATGAAAAAGTTATCTGTTAAAAGCGCTCATAAAGTAAAGATTCTTGATCTAGCTATTGAAAAGGAAAATCACAAGAATTTCACTTGAAGACAATGAAGGTCCATGGAGTAGTGCAAAACAGACTAAATTTGATTACTCAGAATTAGTAGTTAGTTCCTGTGTTAACTACATAATTTTTTCAGATAACACGTGAGTACATTTTAGTGATATTTATTATTGTCTAGATATGTACTCTATGTACTTTATTTACTGCTCAAATCTCTGTAAAGTGGGTACTGTTATCTCAATTTCAGAGACAAAGTGACAACAAGTAGTTACAGAAGTTGTCCGTGACTGCACAGTCAGACAATGGCGGGCAAGGACGGGTGACCCATAGGCCCCACTCTTTTCCAGATCACCATTCCAGAGCTACGGCATTATCAACTTTACATTCCATTCAACTGGTGATGCATCTAGATTTCAGTAGTGTTCCCTACAGCACAAAATAAATTAATATATCTGAAACACTTGCCATAAAAAGTGTAACATATAAATGCATGCTCACTTGGATAGCACATATACTGAAGTTGGAATGATGAGGACAAGATCTGCATAGCCCCATACAAGGATGACATGCAAATCCACAAAGCATTGCACAGGTCTTTATTGAGTGATTCAGGCTCTCTCCCAGAGGTCATTTCTCACCTTTTCCCCAAAGAAATAAACAAAGCCATTTGCACCTTAAACCATAGATTCCCCCCCCCCAGGGACTTTGAATAGTATCCTATGCAATATGTCTTGTGGCACTAATTTACTTCTACAAGCATTGCAACATATTTCATTGGGATATTTTAACCTGCTAAGTGTATGTGTGTGTGTGTTTTGTGTAGTCAATGAAACTTTAAATAAGCAAAAGCAAAACATCCTATAAGTATCTAACAAAAAATTATTCTGGACATCTTAGAGAGTTGGCATTCAATGTGTGTGTGTGTGTGTGTATGTGTGTGTGTGTGTGTGTTTGTGTAGAGAGAGAGAGAGATAAAAAAATATGAGTATTACAAATGTTGCAGATTACACCAGCTATCCTTGGTCATGATTATTAATGTGTCTAAAAACTGGGTTAGAATAAGAAAAAATATACACGTATGCACAAGTACACACATACCTACACACACACACACACACACACACACACACTGAGCAATTAGCATAGTTCACTACATTGTTTACTGAGCATTTACTGCATATCTAGTCTGTGCTAAAAAGTATGTAAGGCACTGAGGAACGTTAAATAAACTATTGGGGCCAGCAGGTGGTTTAGTGCCTAATGTATTGGACTTCCACATAATCTGACCCCAGTTTGAGTCCCAGATGTGGCAGCTTCAAATTCATGCCATGTGTATGCATGCATGCCCAAGATCCCAAAAGGAGAATGGAGGAGAAGGGATTGCAGTGTGGCTATCCTCTCAGGGGGTGATTTCTTACTTTTGTCTCTTTGTCAAGCACACATGCCCTATAGCAAAAAAAGGAAAGATAGAAAAAAAAAAAAAAGAAACCAAAAAACAAACAAAAAACTCTCTTTTAAAAAAGTATAAATTATGATTTCTAACTAAAAAAAAAGTTTTCAGAATTTCCAAATACAGAAGCTTGAACACCATACAATTAACATTTTGCAAAGTGAAAATGGAAAAAAGTCAATGAAATATATTACATAAAAGAGCTAGGATTGATGACAGGCAGTTACTAAAATTTTGATTTACTAAAAGGAAAATTTTGATTTACTGAAAGGAAAACTTTCTAAGTGTTAGAGGTGTCCACAATGAATCAAGCTGATTTCATGAGTAATGAATACCCATCACTTTATACTTCCAAGTTCGGCGATGATCTACATAAAACAACGAGAGCGAATTTCTGCAGTAGATGAAAGATTGGATTAGCTTAAATACCAGCCAATAGCACCTTGCATATCTTAGATCTCTTAATTCAATGAAATAAAATTTCAGCAAGGAAGGAGAATTTATTTTTCTTTTTTTCTTTGTTAAGGTTTTGCTAAAGGGCCCAGGTGCTCACTGGAGAGACAGTGAGCAGGAAAGAGAAATCAACCCCAGGGGGATGGCCATGCTACAATTTCTTGTCCTCCACTCTTCTCCTGGGATTTTGGGCATGCATGCATACACGCCCAGAGAGACTGTCAAGCCGCCAGGTCCAGAAATCGAACCATAGTCAGCCATGTGGGAGTCCAGGACCTTAACCACTATGCCACCTGCTGGCTCCTTGCTTGTCCCTTATAGAGAAAACATCTTGAAGAAATTTGGTATGGAATCAAATATTGGAAGCTACATTGGAGATTGAAAAGTAATCATGACAGTGAAAAGAAATTTCAAATAGAATTGTAAGCAAATGGGGCCAGCAGGTGGTATGGTGGTTAAGGTGCGGAAGGAACTCCTACATGGCTAACTGCAAATCCTGGACCTGGTGGCTTGGTTTCTCACTTTCTCTCTCTCTCTCTCTGTCTGTCTTTTTCTGGTCAAATTAAAAATAATAACAATAATAATAATAATAATAAATAAAATTAAATAAATAATTCATTTAAAAAATTATAAGCACAAAGCAGAGGCATAGACATAATAAAATGGAAAGATAAGATTAAAAAGGCTCACCTCATTGACACGCATGGTAACTGGGGACCAGGGTGGAGGGAATGATATAATAAAGAGTGGAGAGAAGTAACAGAATAAAGGCTTTATCAGTGAAAGAGAGAGAGAGGCAAAAATCAAAGGAATATAACGAAGAGGTATTTTCACTGATTCAATAGTAAGATATGAGGTTGATGAGGAGAAGCATGATAGATGTAAGGTGAACTAGGAGATGGCTAGAATTTGGTAGTGAGTTGTTTGGGGAATGAAAACCTAGTGTTTACTACTAATTGTGTGACCTTAGATAAAGTTCTTGATCTTCTGCTAACTCATTATCTTTATTGTAGGGTGGTTAGAAGAGTTAATCCATGAAAAGCATTTAGAGAAGTGCCTAGCACATAATAACTACTCAATAAATGCTAGCTATGATTATTACAAGGAACCCATCACTAACCAATATATTTTAATTGGTGCCTATTGGGTATAAACATGTTAGAGAGGAAGAGAGGTCATTTAGGATGGCAGACTTTTCTGAAAGAGCTGCTCCAAAGTAGAAAGGACTTCCTCCACAGTGACTTTTTTCATTACAGTGTTTATGGTAAGGAGGGGAAGCCATCTATCGTAATTTCAAAAGAGGTTTTCTGCAAGGAATGGGAAGCTGCATGACATGTCTCCTCCTCTCTGTGTCTCCCAGTGAGCACATGTACCCTCTGGCCAAAAAACAAAGAAATACAAACAAACAAACAAATGTAAACTGTGGAAGTGTAGAGAAAATACTACATTTTAAAGAAAGAACAAAATCTGTATAGCTAAAGCAGGACCATACTTTAAAACCGTCTTTCATATATTCACTGTTTACCCTCTGTGGTGCTTCAATTGCCGTGACCAACATTTTTAGCCGAAAAGATGGTGGAGGGACTCAGCCTGAACAATTTGGGAGCACAGGAAACATTAAGGATGTTGTAGTATAGTATAGTACCCTTTGGTAGAATTTATGTACTTGGATTTATCATTGCTACCAACACTCATTCACTAAAAGCACTTACACAGTTTCTGATAGGGAAATTCTATTACATTTTACTTTTGGTTTCTTGAATTCCAAAATTCACCTCAACCTACCACCCAATCCAATGCCACTTCACACACTCCAGAGAGATGGTTTAGACACAGCATAGACTCAATATTGACCCATCCTCTATAGAAGAAAGAAGACAATATTATCTTATTCCTTACCAATTATGGACGAAATTATGCCTAAGCTCCTTGAGTTGAATTTAATGACCTGAAACTTACAGAGGTATGTATCACTAATATTTCTATGCCAAATTAAACTATGCAGTATTTTTAGTCTCTGTGCCTTTAAGCATACTTCCTCAATCCTCTCTTCATTCTCACTATTCAAGGCCTGGTCTAAAGACCATCATCTTAGCTATCAATGCCTCCTTAGAGTCTTACTTCGACTCCACAGTCTGCCTCCTTCATCTCCTGTCCGCATTATCTCTCCCTTATCTGACATATAAACCATGGCAGAGAATATTTAAGAACCTATGACATGGGCAGGTCTGTAGCACAGTAGTTAAGCCCTGTGCATGGGAGCCAGATCTTTCTAGTTAACCACAGTTCAAATTCTGTCTCTGATGACTTGAATTTGCTGGGTATATGATCCTGACAGGATCTCCTGGAGAACTGGAGGCAAAAGGATTGTAATATGGCCATGGCCACATGCTGCAAAGAAAAAGAAGGGAAGGGGTGGTATTAAGGTAAATATATTCCATAAATGTTCTTATCTTTGGCTACAGAGATTTCAAATTGGCACTAAGCTTATTAGCAGTGAATGACACAAGGGATGCTGATTAGTTATAACGACACAATACATAGGCATCATTAAATAAAAACAGACCAGTTGCTTAGGACAGCATATCTATGAAGAGGAGTCAGACCATTTCCTAAGTAGTCTCAGACTACATACTGTAGTTGTGATGAAACCGTTCTGCAACACAACTCTTAGTAAGCATCAGCCCACAGAGACAATGACACCACACTAAAGCATAGGTCTTAAAAACCACCCACAAGGGGTCATTAGAAGGCCATGATAGACACTCATTTTTTTCAGATTAGTTAGATTCTGAAGAAGACTTCAGAACATCTCAAAAGAAGTGCAAATCCCTCAAACCATCTTTCCTAAATATTGTTCATCCTCATTAGGGTTCTCCTAGAAGTTATAGGGCAATGAGTTTGAGATTGTCGTCTCTAAAAGAAGTGGAGTTCAGGTGCTCAACAAGGCCAGACATGAAACCAAATGCCCCTTAGTAGCTGGGCAAGTAGACACCATCTTGACAAGTGGTCTGTCTAACAGAAACAGCTTCTGGACACAAAGTACTCAGATGTGAGCTGTAATCCTTCCCATTCTGTCTTTCCATGGAGGGATAGACACATTTTTCTCACTCTTTCTCCACCTATAGCGCAGGACTTCGAACACTTTTTAAACAAATTAGTTACTTAATTCTATCTTTTACGATTATTATTTTTTAATTTGCTACAAGGCATGCAAACTCACCAGAGAGAAAGAGAAAGTGAGAAAGCAAGTCACCAGGTCTGGGACTCAAACCACAGTCAGCCATGCAGGAGTCCAGCACCCTAACCACCACACCTCTTGCTGGCCTCAACTTCAGACATTTTTAAAGCCGAGGATTTCAATTACTTATTGCTATATCTCTGCAGCAACCAGCATCGTGCTTGGCATACTGATGGAATAACTGTCTTATCACAATGCCTCTGCCTCCTTTCCCATCTGAGTCTGGACACATTTTCTGACAACATACTAGAGGACACAGCATAGGCAATACCCATAGTGGGGTTGCCATCAATAGACTGGAGGAACTTCATACATGGTCTCCAAAATGGCTCACCGAGTAAGTACTGAAAAGTAGATAAACAAGTAAAGAATGCATTAAACTTTGTTTCTGCACATTTTGAGTACTTTGTTCAAGGAGAATTGCAGCACACATTGAAATCAGGAAAATAGATTAAAACCCCAATTAATGAGCATCTCGGAGATGGCCCTGCAAGTGTTGGGTATATATTTAACTAAGATAAATGTGCTGAGCAATAGTTATAAACGTAGCAATTCTACTTTCACAGGACCATTGTTGCAAACTAGCATTTCCTCGAAGAAATTTTAAATCAGATTGCCCCTCTGGTCACATTCCTACACACTTGTACTTTTTAGTAGTTTTGCAGGCTGAATCCTCTTGAAATTTTAGATCATAATTCCAAGAGTTATTAGGTTGGAAAACAGCTTCTGGGCAAATGATGTTATTCCAAAAACTTTTTACACCAGAAATAATAGTTGGATTATTTCTGCCTCACAAATAGTCTTGAGGCTTGATTTTTAATGTAATTTGGGGTATTCTGAAATGTGTATTTCTTACTTTTAAATAATCATACTCTAAGACAAAGGTGAGATGAAAGGATAAAGATAATAAATACAACATTAAAATTTTTTTAATTTAACTTTATTATTATTATTTTAATTTAACCATTGAAAGACAGGCAGAGGAGAAAGCAAGCTACCAGATCTGGGACTTGAACTATAGTTGGTCATGTGGGAATCCAGTGCACCATGCCACCTGCCAGCCCCTATAATCATTTTTAAAAAGTTTAAATTTGTTCTTTTTCTAAACAGACTAACCTACTCTACTGTATTCCAATGGTATTAGATTTGATATTTGCTATTTATGGGTTTAAGAGTGAATTAACATACTGAGTTCTATTAAATTTATATAAGCATCTCTCTAAAACTGCTAGTCAATGTATAAATTTTGTTTTAAAAAAACAGTTTTTCCTATTGAAGAGTTATTTCTAGTCCTAAAATGAAAGTACTGGTTTGTCGGAAAAGTCATCTCATATTTTCTCTGTTTTTCTATGTGAAAATGCATCTTAACTTTTCCAAGGAGCCAATAGTTGTATATGAATTTTAAAGATAAAGTTGAAAAATGAAAATAAGTTCGCCCACCAAAATTCGGTTTTTAAATATCCATCTGAGATATGTTGAATAATGAAAGAACACAGAATTCATCTTCTAAACAAGTTTCTCGAGATTCAAATAGGTGTGTTTATGTGACAATTAATCAAGCATCTTTTTATTTTAATAAATTACTTCCTCTGGATCATTCCATTGCAATAATCATGTTTTTAATGAAGTATTTGGTTATGAAAGGGGAAAAGTGGGGGAAATGTGGGAAAACTTTTAAAAAATGCAACTACAGATACTCTGATTTTGTGGACCCAAATTATGCTTACGACAATGAGACAACATATTCATTATTTAAAGAAAAGTGACCAGAGGCCAAGAGGTGCATAGTGGTTAAGGCACTGGATTCCTGCATGGCTGACTATAATTTGAGTCCTAGACCCAGAGGCTTGAAAATCACAACAAATAAACAGATAAACAAACAAACGTTTAGTTAAAGCACACACACACACACACACACACACACACACACTAATCTCTGAGGATGACGTGCAGGGGAAGGTTGCCAGTTTGTATCTCCCTGAGTTTTTAGGGCACATGTGTGGCCGAGATCTGGGCTGGCTGAAGCATCAAGATCAGTTGGGAGTGTTGTATTTCTGTCTCTCTGTTTCTCTTACTCATGGAGTAAATACACTTAAGGAAAAAAAAAAAAAAAAAAAGGAGATATCTAGCAACAGTTGCTCCCACTAATGAAATCCTGTGCCACACAGGCTAGGGCCACATGGGAGTCCAGAGTTCAATCCCCAGTCCAATCTTAAGGCTGGGTGCAATGGCATGCAGTGGCACCCTCAGTGACTTGGAAGGCTGAGGTAGAGGGGTCATGAGCCTTAGGCTGATCTGGAAATCATACTGAGAACCTGCCCCCCAAAGAACAGGTGTGGTGGTACACACCTGTAGTCCTGGCTAGGAGACTGAGGCAGGAGGCTCTCAACATGGCAAAATCCCATCTTATAAACAAAAAAAAAAAAATGAAGAAAAAAAAAAGTCAGTCATCATTTCATGGTCTAGGTAAAGCCCTTCAGCATGTTCTTTTTATGTTTTTGTTCTATTCATGATACACACTTACATGTATGCATACATGTGCACATGTGTATGCCCATTCAACAAATATTTCTTTAATGTTAACGATGACACAAGTTCTGATCTCTTTTGGTTACAATACTATTTTAAATGAACTTAGTATTCAGATCATAAATACCACTATTAATTTAACTTTTAATCTAGAGCTCATTTTAATATATACATAGGTTCTTTTCAGTTTTGTGTTAATATAAACACTACACCCTTAGAGCTACTTATATATGGATGTATGTGTACATAGCTAAATATATATAAAAGTATATACATATATATAACACACACACACACACACATATATGTGGCAAATTCATAGAAATACAAGCAGGAACATTAGCAGTCTTAAAAAAAAACTTTTATGTATTTTAGTTTTACTATAGGGCACGTGTGTTTGCCAGAAAGAGAGAAAGAGAGAGAGAGAGAGAGGAGAGAGAGAGAAAGCACCCCTCACTGGGGGGGCCAGGCCATAATCCCTTCTCCTCCATTCTCCTCTTGAAATTTTGGGCATACATACGCATGTGCCCCGTGTGTTTTTCAAGGACTTGAACCACTCCATCGACCATGTGTTTTCTAGCTGCCTCAACCACCATACCACCCACTGGCCTCACATAAACAGAATTTTAACGTGCACAATGTGAATTAAATCTGGGCAGTAATAGGGTTGACTCCATTCACTGCAGTAAGTAAAAGTCCTCATCTTACTGAATTTCCTCCAGCATTGGTAATTTTAGCATTAATAATCTTTGCCAATTTCATAAATGAATTCTGATCTCACACTTAATTTGCATTACTTAATTACTTATAAAATCAAAGATTTTATGTTTATTCTACATTATTTCCTCTTAAGTATTTGTATTTTTCTACTGTCCTGCTAACTTCTAAGAAGTTTAATATTTTAACTGTATATGCTGAAGAGATGAAATTGCCAGTAATTTAACAATTTTAACAAAAATGGCAATTTATGGGACCAGCAGCTGGCATAATGGCTATGTCGCTGAACTGCAATGTAGTCAACCACGGTTCGAGTACTGGACCCGGTGGCTTATACTCACGCTGGGCGAGTGTGCGTGCATGCCCAAGATCCCAAGAGGAGAATAGAGGAGAAGGGATTGCAGCAT
>NW_006159458.1:7070198-7090710 GCF_000334495.1 Tupaia belangeri chinensis | reverse complement strand
GCGCTCTTTTTTGTGAGCCCATGCGCCCTATAACAAAAAAAAAAAAAAAAAAAAAACTCTCCAGAAAAAAAAAATGGCTATTTATATCATTAAACTCACTACTTTGTTAATATATTTCTCATTCACCATATATTATTTGTCTGTCAGTCTTATTTAAATGGCAAATAAGCTTCTACATTTATGTAATCAAATGAACTTAAATTTTTCTTTTGTGGGACCAGCAGGTGGTGTAATGGCTATGTCACTGAACTCCCATGGAGTTGACCATGGTTTGAGTCCTGGACCCAGTGGCTTAAACTGACTCTGGGCACATGTGCGTACGTGTCCAGGATCCCAAGAGGAGAATGGAAGAGAAGGGACTGTGGCATGGCCATCTCCTATTGGGGGTGATTTCTTGCTTTCTGTCTCTGTCTTCCTCTTTCTGACAAACACACATACCCTATAGCAAAAACTTGTCGGAAAAAAAAAATTTTTTTTCTTTTGTAATTATAGTCTTCAGTAGGTATAGTATTTATCAGAACTTCCAACCCTCCTCCCTCAGTTATAGTCATACAATCTCTTATATTTTTATGGTTTATTTTGTTTAAAAATTTAAATCTTTAATTCTTAGAGAATTTATATTGGCCAATGGCAAAAGAAAAAATTAACTGTTTTAAAGTACTTAGAAAATTCTCTTAAAATCCTCCCTTTTATAGACTTGAAATGACTAAAGTGATACTTGTTTCAAAAAACTTAACCATGTTAAGCAGAAGTTAAAGGGCCGGTAGGTAGTGTGGTGGTTAAGGGCACTGGACTCCCGCATAGCCAACTGTGGTTTGAATCCAAGACCTGGAAGCTTACCTTCTCAACTTTTCTTTTATCTCTCTCTCTCTCACTCTGTTCCTCTCTGGTGAAAGAAGGGAAGGGAAGGGAAGAGAAGAAAAGGGAAGGGGGGGAGGGAAGGAGGGAGGGAGGGAAGGAGGGAGGGAGGAAGTGAGGAAAGAAGAAGGAAGAGAAAGAAAGAAAGTTGAATAAAATAATTCTTTAAAAAGGAAAAGAGTGAGTTAAATTCCCTAATCACAGGCCAAGTCACAGAGGTAGGTTTTGCAGAGCTGTTGTGCTCTGTAGGCTAAGAACACATGAGAAGCCAGGCTTCCAGCCCCAATCCCACCTAAGGGCTGAGTGCAGTAACAGGTGTTGTAATCTCAGCAACTCAGAGAGGACAAGGCAGGAGGATCTCAACGCGGTGAGATTCCACTTAAAAAAAATTTCCTAATTAGAAGCCAAACATCATGTTTATATTGAGTTATATAATGCCATATTATAAAAAAAACAATGACTCATGATAAGGTATGCTGCTTTTTATAAGTTATTCAAAAGATACATAGATAAAGACATCATTTAAAAAAATAAATATGATTCATAACTACTTAAAAATTAAAAATATTTATTACATTTCATAATAATTTCAGCAGTACATCTTTACATATTTATGCAAACAATATTTTCATTTACATAATGTGACAGTGGATAAAACTTCGTCCATTGACATGTATAATGTAGAACTTCCGCATTCTAACTTTGCAGAAAGTACTGTGGCAACAGTTTGGGTTCAAGGCTTTTTCTTAAATTATTATTATTGGGCCAATAGATGGTGTAGTGGCTAAGGCACTGGATTCCCATAAGGCCAACCATGGTTTGAGTCCCGGACCTTGCTTTCTTACTTTTCTTCTCTGTCTCTGTCTCTCTCTGGTGAGTATATGTGCCCTACAGCAAATTTTAAAAATTAATAATAATAAATAAAATTAAATAAATAATTATTTGAAAAATTATTATTATTATAGCTGCTTTTTTGTTGTTTAGTGTTCTTAAGAAAAACAAAAAAATTAGCAATTGCTCTTCACATATATCATCTTCAAGACTCATGCCTTATTTTATTTGGAAAAATAATCGTCTTAATTACAAGAAAGTGTTGAGCAAGAAAACAATGCTTGAGCAGTTGTTATCAAGTTATTAAGACATATTTTGTCATCTGACTTTTAAAGTAAGTTTTCTATAACTTTTAAATGATTCTCATGGAGTATTTTTTATCTGTAAAGAAGCTGAAAGACAGAGCCAAAGAATTCTACATAGACCATTATTTTCTGCCAGGCTAGTGTTTTAAAGGCTGCTTCAAGTAGATCAGCATTGGCTAATTAAAGAGCAATATTTAGTTCCAAGATTAGAACAATGGAGTGTCTCTACCAGGACTGTAAGTTACTTTAAGTTGAATCCAATTTTGAAATAAACTCTACCTTTTAAGTTGTACCAATAAAATTCCTGCACTGAATACATGTCCACATACAGAAAACATATAATTTCATGTTCACCTATTCAGATGGATATTAAATATTTATGCATGGAGCATGAGGACCATTAAGTATAATCAGGCTTTTAAAAAAATCATTTTGAGTGGGGAAAAATCTTGAGGCTATGGTGCCATTAGATTTAAATATTCCTTTTGCATGCTTTGAATGGCATTTTTTTTTAGAAATTTATTTCTATTAGGCACATGCACTCACTAGAAAGACAGAGAGAGACAGAAAGTGAGAAATCACCCCCCAGGGGGGATGGCCACGCCACAATCCCTTCTCCTCCGTTCTCCTCTCGGGATCTTGAGCACGCACGCACACGCGCCCGGCGTGAGTTTAAGCCATTGGGTCTGAGACTCGAACCGCGTTCGACTACATGGGAGTCCAGCGACATAGCATTATGCCACTGCTGGCCCTTTGAATGGCATTTATTACTGACCATGCTTCACTAACTTGATAAAACTGAGAGAACATCAAAAAAGAAGTCTTACTGAAGAGATTCGGACGTGTAATAAAAGACAATCTAACAATAATACATAAAGATTTTGAAAGACAATTAGAAGTGTTATACCTTTTTACAACTCATTACGGAATGAGTCATTAATTAAGAAACAAAGCGTTCAAATCTAAATACTACATTCAAGGGACCAGCAGTTAGCGTAATGGCTATGTTGCTGGACTCCCATGTATTTGACTGCAGTTCGAGTCCCGGACCCCGTGGCTTAAACTCATGCCAGGAGCGTGTGCGTGCGTGCCCAAGATCCCTAGAGGAGAATGGAGGAGAAGGGATTGTGGCGTGGCCATGCCCCCTGGAGAATTGATTTCTTGCTTTCTGTTTCTCTGTCTCTCTCTGTTTTTTTCCAGTGAGCACAAGCACCCTATAGCAAAAACCTCTCAAAAGAAAAAAAAAAAAGAAAGAATCAGTTCTACCGTATGTTACTAGAGAAATGTACATAAGCTTGTAGGGTCAGGAGAGTGAGGGGCACAGCCCGGGAGCATCAGGCGCCTGTATTTGTACAACGGAAACCTGGTGCCTCCTTTCTCTTTTCTTTTCTTTCTATTTCCTTTCTTTTCTATTTAATAATAACTAGGGTTTTGATTTCAGAGGGTCATTGAATTTGGCTGTGTTCTTAGAGACCTGTTAATTATTATGTGTTCAGAGTAATGCACATTTTTATCTACAGGTGGCAGACCTTTTAAAAATCAACCTCAATCATATTCAGTATTTTATTTTGGTTATATTCTCTCTCTCTCTTTTTATAACTGCCACACACATTAAAATGTAAGAGTGCGCTGTTTAGAGTTCTCATTAATGTTACACAATTTAGATGATAGATTTGTCAACAAAGTGGTTCATTCTCAAAGGCCAGTGAACCCTGTCGGGATAAATGCCTTAAAAATTGTATATTGCAGGGTAATCTTTAATTATACAGAACTCACTGACAATTTACAGTATATTGGGATTATTTTCCTTTTTCAAGCAATAAAGTGTTTTATTTTCTAGATTAGGGTGACTGAGGGAAAAAAGTGATTGGATTTGATAAACAGTTAAAGCAAAGAGCTTACTTATTTGCAAGTAAAAGAGAAAGGTGACCAAAAGGCGTGTACACATAACAACCACTTAGAATCACAAATTATTAACTGGCTAAATGGCTAAAGCAAATAACTATAAATGCAGTGACATTTTGAAAGAATAGTAACATAGAAGAAGATAAGCACAACAAAAATAACTGCCACTAACCTCAATTTACCTTTGTAAAATCTTAGATTTGGGACACTTACATGAAGTTTCTAATTTTTTGGTTGTTTTGGTCAATGCACTATATAATCTGATACTCGACTAAGACTTTTTGTTTGTTTGTTTGGAGAGGTTTTTGCAATAGGGGGCATGTGCTTGCCAGAGACAGAGAGACAGAAAGTGAGAAATCACCCCTCAGAGGGGATGGCCACACAGCAATCCCTTCTCCTTCATTCTCCTCTAGGGATCTTGGGCACGCATGCACACGCACCCAGCGTGAGTTTAAGCCACTGGGTCCAGGACTCGAACTGAGGTCGACTACATGGGAGTCCAGTGACATAGCCATTACACCAACTGCTGGTCCCAACTAAGCCTTTTTGTGAGTATTGTTGATATGTGAAAAAGAAGTTTTAACTTGGAGATGTGTTTCAAGATATATATATAAATAAGATAGTCATAATTATATAGTTCTTGAAAGATTTTATTTTTATCCAATCTAATGCCCATACATAATATCTTTTATCATATTTCCTAGAAAAAATACTGGAAAAATACTTTCTAATAGTCTTCATTTCTAGTATGGGGAATTCTGTATAAGCATCATAAATTATTTTATCTAATTTTCAAACATGTATGTATCAGTTTCATTTACATGGATTGCAAGCAAACTTCTCTTATCTAAAACATAAAACTCTACTAAAGATACAAATAAACCCCAACAGAAATATGCACAGTATCATTTTAACATTTATTAGGGATTATATGAAAATAATATGTACAGTATAACAAATGGTAATAAGGACGACACCTATGTTAACTACCTCACAGGACATTGCTGCCGCCCTCCCTTCAGACAGTAGTGGCCCCGATTCCCCGTTCCCTCAACTCAACCTCTTTCCTTATTCTTAGAGAGCAGCACTCCCTACTTTTATGACAGTATCTTCTTTATAGTCCTACCACTTTCAATTTACCCCTAGCAACAAAATTGAGTTTCCTCGAATAATCGCGTATATACTCTACTGAGTTTTGCTTTATCAAGATAATTTAAACATATATATGTATATATATATATATGTATATATATGTATGTATATATATATGTGTGTGTGTGTATATATATATATTTAATCAATTAGTAGTAGTTTGAAAAAAATTGTGAGAGAATTTTGTTATAGGGTGCATGCACTCATCAGAGAGACAAAGAGATAGAAAGCAAGAAATCACCCTCCTCCCCCAGGTGGGATGGCCATGCTGCAATCGCTTCCCCTCTATTTGCTCAGAATCTTGGGCACCCACACACACATGGTGGCATGAGTTTCAAGCCGCTAGGTTCGGGACTCAAATTGCGGTTGACTACTTGGGAGTCCAGTGATGTAAACATTATGCTGTCTGCTGGTCCCAGTGGTATTATTTCTTAATTTTCTATACTTTACATGTGCTCACCAGAGAGGAGAGAGAGAGAGAGAAAATGAGTAAGCAAGCAACCAGGTACGGGACTTGAACCATGGTTAACCATTTGTGAGTCTAGCACCTTAACCACCACCCCACATACTGGTCCCTATCCAGGCAATTTTTAAATTATATATATTTATTGTATGATTGAGACACACAGAGAAAAAGAGGCAGAGAGACAGGCATTCAGAATAGCATCTTGATGTGATCCAACCCCAGCTTTGGCCAGCTCCAGATCATGGCACATACACACACCCATGAACTCAGGGAGATCTTTGGCATTGCCGGTCGGCCTCACAAAGCATCATGTTTTAATACTGTGCTACCATCCAGATGCCAGCTAATATTAATTAGAGTACTAAGGTTATTACTTTTTCATCACTTCAAATTTTATAGTATAACCATTCTTTTTTTAAATTATTGAAGTATTTAATTAATTCCATTTGCTGTTGTTGTTGTTGTTGTTGTTATTATTATTATTATTTAATTTGACTAGAGAGAGAGAGAGAGAGAAAGGAAAGCGAGAAAGCAAGCCACCAGGTCCAGGACTCCGGTCAGGTGGGAATCCAGTGCCTTTAACCACGATGCACACCACCTGCTGGCCCCATTATTCTATAATTTTCTTCTTTGTTGATGGCAATTGAGCTGTTCCCAGTGTGTTGAGAAGTACAAATATTTCTCCTATAAAGATCCTTATACACGTCTCCTTGTACACATATGCACATATTTCTGTAGGATACTTTATCAGAATTGCTAGTGCACAAGCAGAGGCTATAAATTTCAACTTTACTAGGTACTCTCCCCAGAAGTAGTTGTTCCAATGTACATCCCTATAAGCACTGAGTAAGTGCTGCCATTGTTCTGTATTCATAACCATGCATGGTAGGTTTCCCCATGTGAAGCGTGTGTAGTAGAATCTCATTGGGAGCTTAATTTGTGTTTCCCGTACTACTACTGAGATGAAGCACTTCTTTCATATGTTCAACATTTAGTCATAAAGGCAATTTGATTTCTCCTTTTGCCCATTTTTAACTGTTGAGTGTTAGATTGTATAAATTTTTACCTTAATTTGTAATTTTTTAAATTGTGTTCTGGATATCATTTATATCATTATTTTGGAACCAGTGAATGGACAAGTGGTTATGTCATTGGACTCCCATGTAATCGACTGCAGTTTGAGTCCCAGACCCAGCAGCTTAAAAATCATGCCAGGTGCAAGTACATGTGTGTTAAAATACCGAGAGGAGAATGATGGAGAAGGGATTGCAACCTGGCCACCCCTCTTGGAGGATGATTTCTCACTTTCTGTCTCTGTCTCTCTGGTAAGCACACACGCCCCATAGCAAAAATCACGCAAAAAAATTTTTTTAAAGAATTTATCCTACTACTCCACCTCCTATCTTTTTGCTCCTTTTATTTTGCTTCTTCAAATGGACAATAATATAGAATGTGTCCTTTTTAATTTTTTTGGCTTAAGAAATCCTCTACTCCCTGGGCATACTCTCAGGTTATTCTCTGAAAGTCTCTTAATGGAGATTTATTGTCTTACTTCTTACTAATGTAAGAAATCAACAGAAGTTGATTTTTGTGGAGTAATAATCCTGTTTCATTTTTTTTTTACATAATCAGATTTCACAGTTCCCATGTATTAAAATCATTTCTCCACTACTTTGAAGTTCCATACTTACTATAAATAGTGTTCATATTTGCAATAGCCTGCTTTTGGGCTCTCTTTTCTTCTCATTTTCTATTTGTCTATCCCTTAAGCAATGCCACACTTTAGAATTAAAAGAGCTTTTATAATATCTATAGGGTAAATCATTCTACCTATTCCTCCTTTTTATAGAGTATCTTGAGGCAAGTTGAAAGCATGGTGGTTAAAAATGGATTCCACATGGCTGAGGCAAGATTCAAGTTCTGGACACAGTGGTTTGAAATACCCTGGGTGCTTGCGTGTGCACGCCCCAAATCCCGAGAACAGAGAAGGGACTTCCACATGACCATACGCCTAGGAGTGTTTCTTCATTTTCTTTCTCACTTTCTCTGTCTCTGTGGCAAGTGCACACACCTTATAGCAATTTTTTAAAAAGTGTCTTGACTATTCTTTATGTTTTGAATTTTAGAATCAGTCACATTTTCTTTTTCTCACTCACCCATACACATACACAAATATCCAAACAGAAAATAGGAGAAAAAGACAAATCAAAAAGTGGGCATTTTGATTGTTAATGTACTATAATTTTTAACAGACTCTGAACATAGGATATCTCATCATTTATTTTGGTCTTTAAAAAATACTATTTAATAAAGTATCACATGTTTCCCCATACAGATCCTGTACTTGCTTTCTTACTGGAAACTAGGTAAAATTTGTAAATACATAGAAATACAGTTGATTTTCCTATATTGTATTGTATGCATTGGCCTTGCTAAACACTTATTAATTCATATCATTTGCAATCATGACAATTGTTTGTTTCTTTTCCAATCCTAATAACTTTATTTCTTTATCTTATTTTACTGCATTGTCAAGCATTTCAAGAAAAATCCTAAGTACAAAGGTGAGAACAAATATCCTTGTTTTTTGTTGCTGTTGTTGTTATTGTTAATCTTCCTATTTTATTAGATTAAAAAAACACACAACAAAACCAGTAGTAACTAGGGAAAAAGGTGGGGAAAGAAATATAGAAAAGGGTTGAGCAAAGATCAAGAATTACAAAAGGAAGGCTCAGAGGGAGCATGGGGTACATCAAGAGCCCCAAGTTTGGGCATGAAAGAGATGGTTAAAGACTAGACATCTCTTAATTTGATGACAATTTTCTGCTGCAAGGCTCAGGGTCCAGAGCCAGGGAGGGGCTCAGGAGCTGGCAGGCCTGGGCCCCAGGCTGAGGCTGTGAGCAGCAGTCCATGGGCAGTGATGTACTTCTTTTCTTTTCTTTTCTTTTTTTTTTTTTTTTGGAGAGGTTTTTGCTATAGGGTGCGTGCGCTCGCCAGACAGACAGAGAGATAGAAAGCGAGAAATCACCCCCCAGAGGGGATGGCCATGCCACAATCCCTTCACCTCCATTCTCCTCTCAGGATCTTGGGCGCCCATGCACACACGCCCAGCGTGATTTTAAGCCACCGCGTCCGGGACTTGAACCGCAGTCGACTATGTGAGACTCCAGCGACATAGCCATTATGCTAACTGCTGATCCCAAGTGATGTACTTCTTGCAGGCCTCACTGAAAATCTTCAAGGCTCTATTGGTGGCATGGGGGATGTCTGTGATAGGGTCCCAGTATAAGGTTGGACGATCTGTCATGGGGCAGACCTCCTGAGCAGGGACCTTTGGGGGCCATCCCTGGGAAAACCATTTTTTCAAATGTCACATCATCACTAAAAGTGATGAAGGTCTGTGAGCAGCATGCAGGGGGGATGAGAGGTCCAGTCTCAGCATGGGGAGTCAGTGCAAAAGGCGGGCAAGCAGGATCAAGTCCTTCTATATCCACATTCCCTTCCTTGGGGCCTGGCTCCCCAACAAGTGGCACTGTCACCGAATGATAGGTGATTATGGGCCCAGGGCACTTACACTTCTTGTGAACCTGCTTCTTTTTGTCAGCCTTGAGCCACTCGTATGTCTCCAGTGAATGTTAAGTTGAGCTCCTCCGTGATCTTGGCCTCCCTGAGCAGCTCTTCCTGGGTCAATGGCTGCTCACAATGGGACCCTTTTCACTTCTGTGACTGGCCTTGCCTCTCCTGAACTCAATGGAAAGTTTGTCTTGCATACTCTGCTGTAGACTGACGCATAGACTTCCGACTGTCAAGAGCCATCATCCTGCAGTTCTAGCAGTATCAAAGCCTTCTCTTCGCGAGTCTTCTGAGAGCTACCAGCTGGGGTGCTGAGCTTTCGAGGTCTCAAACTCTTGAGAGGCTCCTTATAAGCTTTGGTGACTATGTGTCGCTTCCTTCTTGGCTCTTCTGCTTCTCCACCACTGGATGGTTCGTCCCCTTCATCGAAGTCAAAGTCAGAGTCCACCTCGTCCTCTGGGTCTGTCTGGTCCCCTCGATGCTCATCATTTCCCGATTCCTCTGTAAAACCCCCGTAAGTCATCTGGTAGAACTCATCTTCCTCCTCCGCCTCCAGAAGCCCAAAAAGCTGGTTTCTAGCTGTCTTCCGGGGATCCAGGCCTCAGCCAAACTCATGTCGCCTACGAGACACCACTGCCACCAGCGGCTCCTGGCCAATCTCCATCCTTGGATCTCGGCACTCAACACCACTCCCTTGTGTTGTTATTGATCACATAAGGAAACTTTTCAACATTTTATTATTACAACTTATGTTTGCTATAGGTATATTATATTAAGAAAGTTTATATTTTTAGCTTTTTAAAATTTTTTGAAAAGGATATATGTTGGGACCAGCAGTTAGCGTAATAGCTATGTTGCTAGACTCTCATGTAGTCAACCGTGGTTTGAGTCCCAGACCCGGTGGCTTAAACTCACACCGGGTGCGTGTGCGTGCGTGCCCAAGATCCTGAGAGGAGAATGGAGGAGAAGGGATTGCGGCATGGCCATCCCCCTGGGGGGGGGGATTTCCTGCTTTCTGTCTCTGTGTTGTTATTGATCACATAAGGAAACTTTTCAACATTTTATTATTACAACTTATGTTTGCTATAGGTATATTATATTAAGAAAGTTTATATTTTTAGCTTTTTAAAATTTTTTGAAAAGGATATATGTTGGGACCAGCAGTTAGCGTAATAGCTATGTTGCTAGACTCTCATGTAGTCAACCGTGGTTTGAGTCCCAGACCCGGTGGCTTAAACTCACACCGGGTGCGTGTGCGTGCGTGCCCAAGATCCTGAGAGGAGAATGGAGGAGAAGGGATTGCGGCATGGCCATCCCCCTGGGGGGGGGTGATTTCCTGCTTTCTGTCTCTCTGTCTCTCTCTGCCTGTCTGGGGAGCGCACACGCCCTATAGCAAAAACCTCTCCAAAAAAAAAAAAAAAAGGATATATGTTGAATTTTATTAAATGTTTTCTCTGTTATTTACTGAAATAATCAAATGAAACTTTCTTTTAATCTTATTCCACTTATTTTTTATGTGAAAACAGACTTTGTTCTTCTATTTTCTTTTTTAAACATTTATGTACGATTAGGCTGATTTCTTCATTGAATTTGCCTGTAATGCCATTTAGGTCTGAAATTTGCTTTGTAGGATAATTTTCAATTACTTAATTAAATTTCGTTTATTCTTATACAATAAAAGTTCTCTATTTCTTTCTCAGTAAAAGTTGCCAAACTATACTTTTCTAGTGATTTTTTTCATTCATTTGACTTTTCATATTTACCATCATAAAGTTATTTATAATATTCCTTGTTATCTTTTCAATGACTACACCTGTGTTGTGATGTTTCCTTGTTCAACTCTGATGCTGGTTATCTTCTCCCTTTCACTTACTTTCTTGCTGAGTTTCATCACTGTTTTAGAAAATGTATTCATCTTTCCCAATATTCAATGATCAATTTTCACGGCCTTGTCTGTTTCATGACTGTTTCCCACTTTGTTAACTTTGTTTTAACTTTAATTCATTGCTTCCTTATGAGTTTAATATTCTTATAATGTCTTATATTAAAATTTTTATCTGATATGTAGTAGTTACACACATTCATGGGATACAATGTGGGTTTTAATCCAAATATATAATGTGTAATGATCAAATCAGGGCAGTAAACATATCTATCATCTCAAATATTTAACACTGCTTTATGTTGTGGATATTCAATATCCCCTCTTAGATTTTTTTTTCAAATGGAAATTATCAAATTATCACCACCTACAGTTATACTATGTTGTAGTATTCTAGAACTCATTTTACTATGTACTTGATATCTCACATGAGTTAACCAAATTTTCCCCATCTCCCTCTCCCCTAATCTTTCCAGCTCTGGTATCCTCCATTTCACTCTCCACTTCTATGCAATCAAATCTTCAGCTTTCACTAATGAGTGAGAGCATACAGTATTTGTTTTGCAGCGCTTGGCTTGTTTCATCTGACATTATTTCTTCTTTGTTCATTCATGCTGCCACAAATGACAGGGTTTCATCCTGTTGCTGGCTGTATAATATTCCATTGTATGTGTATACCACATTTTCTTTATCTATTCATCAGTTGTTAGGCACTTAGGTAGAGTTTACACCTTAGCTATTGCAAGTAGTGCTGCAATAGGACACCTCTTCAACATACTGATTTCCCTTTCTTTGGGTCTATACTCAGTACTGTAATTACTAAATCACAATGTAGTTCTATTTTTAGTTTTTTGGTGAGCCCATCATTTTATATCTTCTAGAGATAAATTCTTGGCCTTTTCCTTGTTACCCTTTGTTATAAATGTATTTTTTTTTTTAGGTTTTTGTCATAGGGCATGAACACTCACTGGAGAGAGACAGAGAGAGGGAAAGTGAGAAATCCTCCCACCCCCCAGGGAGGATGGCCATGCCACAGCTCCTTTTCCATTCTCTCTCATCATTTTGAGCATGCACGCATACATGCCCGGTGTGACTGTCAAGCCTCCAGGTCCAGTACTTAAATTGAAGTTTGTCACGTGTGAGTCTAGCCACCATATCACCTGTTGGCTCCCCCAGTAAATACTTCCACACATTTTATGACTGTATTATGTAGGGTGTTCATTACTATTTAATCTAAAATATTTCTTATTTCCATTGCAATTTCTTTTTAAGTCTGAAACTTTATTTCTACCTTGTTTTCATTATTTATCTGTGGCTTAATTTTATTGTAGTACAATTTCAATTCTCTGAAAATAGTTGAGACATAACTTACTAAGTCATATTTATAAACTGAGAATATAGGAAATTTAAAAAATTGTTCCATATGTGCTTACAAATAATCTGACTTTTACAATCATAAGCAACACCCCACATATGTCTATAAATTCAAACGTCTTAATCTTGTCTGCAGCTCTAAATCATTACTGATTTTTCTATTCAATTTGATCAATAATTAAGAGAAAAGAAACAGTATCACTGCTATAAAGGATTTGTTCATTTCTCCTTGTTGTTCTGCCAATTTTTTTGTTTTATTTCTTAATATATCTTGAGGTTATGTTACTAGGAGTATTTAGGTGGAAACTTATTTTATCTTCCTTTCGAATTAAAACTTCAATCACTTATAAAGTGATTATTTCCAGTAATGATTTGTGCTTTAAAGTCTATCTTACTGAATGGACTTTAAACTCTGTTTATATCAATGTCCATTTAGAAGTATTTGCTCGGTATGTTTTTTTTCCATTATTAGTTACCATTTCGCATATGAGGAATCTGTGGCATAGCAGTTAAGGCACAAACCCAATAGTAGAACAGTATAATTGTTACAAACAAGACCTGAAACCAAACAGTATGGCTCAAAAGTCTATGCTCCTGAAAAACATCATGCTTTTCTCTTTTAAAAAAAAAAAATGTTTTTAATTAGTTATTTTATTCTATTTATTCATTCACTTATTTTAATTTGACCTGAGAGAGACAGACAGAGGTAAAGTGAGGAAGCAGGTCACCAAGTCCAGGACTCAAACCATAGACAGTCATGTGGGAGAGTCCAGCGCCTTAACAACCATGCTACCTGCTGTCCCCCTATCATGCTTTTCTTATAAATTCAAAAACTAAAATCAGCTTAGGTTCAGGGAGAAAAAAATTCTCTCACTCTAATTTCTACATAAGAATTCTCACACATTTCTAGTTAATTGTGATTTTTCATTTAGCTTAGAGTTTAATTCTCACTTCTTTAATGTTCTAAGGTAACAAAAAAAGTAACAAAAGAAAGAAAACATTCTTGATCTAAAACTGTAGTATTCAACCTTCTCCACTTACACACTATAAAGGTAAGTCTGTAACATTTTGCTACTTGCCTTTGAACCAGGCATGCACACCAAAAACCGTTACGTGCTGATCCCATGCCACTGAACTGAAGTGCAGTACCTCAAACCACCCTGACCCAAAAGAGGTAGCCAGGCTGTACAACATGATCAAAATTTATAAGTGAATGAATGGTTCTATTGCAAAGGAAAGCTCATTCCAACCAGTCTGCAGTAAAGACAATCCAAAAAGATGATGCTGAGCTGTTACATCTTTCCTGCATAATATCATACACATTTATTTTATCTTACTATTGCTCTATTGCAATGAAGTTAAGTCAATCTCAAATTTTTCCCTTATGAATAAATGTTGATGAACTTTCCTGTTCTTTATTTCACTAAATTAGATTCTTGGAAGTGAAATTTGTCAGATGTTACTTACTTTGGCCCTCATATACTCTTTTCTTAATATGTGCTCACTGGGAAAATACAGATAAAAGAAAGAGAAAGTGAGAAACCACCTATCAGAGAGAACGACCAAGCTGCAACCCCTTCTCCTTCATTCTTCTCCAGGGACTTTGGACATGCATGCATGTCCAAAAAAATCACATGTACCCACTGTGATTTTCAAGCTGCCAGGTCTAGGACTCGAACCACGGTTCCTAAAGTGTAATCTCTAGGATAGAAACTATATTTACCAGGTTCTGTTGCAACTTGGCAAAGTCATGTGATGGTATTTTAGACTGTGGATTTAAATATAAGCTGGAGACATCTTTTAGATGTCCCTAGCAGGTAAGGCATGCTCTTTTTCCTGTAATATGTCCTTCTTGTTGCTAGAATATGGACATTATTTCTGAAATACTAATTCTGGATATTCCAAGAATATCTTGTGAACACGGATGATCACATGTTCAGAGTAACAGAGCAAAAGATGAAGGTTCTGGGGTCTTGATAGCTGTGGAAACACTCACCATCTTCTGAACTACCTATAGACTCCACATAAGAGAACATCAAATTCTATCTTATAAAAGCTGCTATCATTGGGGTTGGCAGGTGACATGCTGGTTAAGGGTACTGAACTCCCACATGGCTGACTATATACAGTTCAAGTCCTGGACCTGGCAACTTGCTTTCTCACATTCCCTTTCTTTCTCTCTAACTCTGTCCCTCTCTGGACGAATTAAAAAAAAAAAAAAAGGAATAAATAAATAAAGTTAAATAAAAGAATTCTTTAAAAAAAAAACATTATTGTGAATTTCTTGCAACCAAGTATTTTCCAAACTAATAGAATGGAAATTCTGCATAGCATGCTTTGTAAACATTTCAGGCTCTTATCAGAGATGGCCCAATCACTTCCTAGGAATTTGAACAAATACAACCTTTACTCAGCATTACTGAGCATGCCCATCTCCCCAACTACTTGTTACAGTATTAGCACCCCAAACTAATTTTTACTAGATAGTTGGTGGGGCATGACTACATTTCTTTTGTGAGCTTTGCATTCCATCTGTATTCCTCATTTATTATTTGTGCTACATTTTGTTGTTTTTAAAAATTAAGATATCAAGGTCTTAGAACAGATAAGAGCTCTTTACATTTGATGCTTGCTATCTTTACTGCAAGTGGTAGTCCCACATTGTCATTTGCCTTTTCATTTTTACAAGTAAAAACTGGTCTTTTACTGGTAAAACTATAGAAACTCTATATTTGCAATAATTCAATTTATGACTTATCTTCCTTTTCTGAGCATAAAAACTCATTATTCACAATGCCTTCTATTATAGTATATTGCTTCAATTGTTGTGAATATATGAAGCTTTATTTAGAAAGATTTAAATAATACAATTTAGGATTTTAACCATTTAGTTTTTAAGGAAGATAATACGTACCATTGATTCTAAAGATTTTCCCAACTATACCGGTATCTGAAAGTGCTAGCGACATAAGCCGTAAGAATTTAAGAGTAGATTACTGAATAGTAAGTTTTAGGTCACTAGGCAAGAAGACCACTTTTTTCCATTATTCTTTTTAGCTATTCAAAGAAGGAGATTTCCTCTTTTGATCTTACTCTGAAGAGGGACAAGCTCTTCTGAACAGCAAGATCCATATCCACCCATTCTGTGTGACCCACATGGCAGCTAGAAAGCGAAGGGACTGACAAAGGATTTCCGATTCCAGGTCCATGGTGTAACTTTCAGTTCCTTTTCTCAAGAGTATAACTTGAATATGAGCAGACAAGTACTGTTGCATAAATGCACACACAGATAGACACTCATGAACTTTTTTGGGCAGCAAACTGGAAAATATATGTTTAGCCTCAGCAAAATTGCATTATTTCTTATATATGTTTACAGAAACAAACCCTGGCATACTTAATGGCCTATGGAAATTTTTCTAAAATGTGTGACCTATCCATTGTAACCCAAAATATTTCTTTCCCAACAATAACAAATAGTAACAATGAATGTTTCAAAAAACATGTTTGGTAGAGGGGATAAAAAAAAAAAAAGCTTGCAACTTCAATAAAGAGTACCTCATTAAGGAGATGGGAAGTTACAGTGTCCCTATCATGTGCCAGTTTAGAGAGATTATCTTCATAATGCCTCTCAAAATTATAGTTATAGCCAGTTGCCATCTCAATATAAAAGGCCATGTATTATAGTTTTATATGTATATGTTCTATATATTTTTACTTATAAATTTAAAATAAGAGGGCACCAGTAAGGTGGTATGGTGGCTAAAGGGCGGGATTCCCACTGGCCAACTGTGGTTTAAGTACCAGACCCAGTAGCTTGAAAATCACACCAGACTTGGGTTTATGCGTGCCCAAAGATCACAAAAGAAGATTGGGAGAAAAAGGACTGGGGTATGGCCATGCCCCTTTGGGGAGGAGGGGATTTCTCACTCTCCCTCTCTTTCTCTTTCTCTTCAGTGAGAGCACAGGCCCTATGGCAAATAACAATAATAATAACAATAATAATAATCTTAAAAGAATAAGAGAAGTCATAAAAAATTTCATTTGGGGGAAGTAGCAAATGTAGTAATTGATTATTCCAAGGTACATATTATGCGTTTTATGAATATACCATTTTCCTACCCAGTGCGATGCCAAAACTCTTTGTCCAGCCTTCAGAATCTTGTAAACAGATTCAAACAGGAATTGTGTCATCAGCAAGAAGAATGCTGGAAAAAATAAAAGTAGACCATTAATAGTGCATCGTTTCATTTGGTAAATATATCAGTTTATGACTCTCAGAAGTAGGAGATCTCTAAGGTTTTCAAAATACACTTATTTTATATTATATTAATAAACATATAGTCTATATAAATTTACAGATATAGATAACAAAATCATAGCATGTGGAAGAAGAGGTATTGTCTTGGCATTATAAAGCCAGGATGAATCTAAAGAGTTATATGCACATGTAACATTTTATGCATATTTGTGAATCTCCTCAAAAATTGTTCACTTGGTCTAGTCTCTTTTTGTTGTTTTTTTTTTTAGGTTTTTGCCATAGGGTGGGTGTGTGCACTTGCCAGAGAGGGGCAGAGACAGTGAGAGGAAAAGTGAGAACTCATCCCCCAGGAGCAATGGCCACGTTGCAATCCCTTCCCCTCTATTCTTTTCCCCTGATCTTGGACATGCATGCACATACACCCAGTGTGATTTTCAAGCCACCGGGTCTGGGACTCAACCCCATTTAGGCTAATTTCCATGGACAGGCTGCACTAAGGATTTTCAATTCTAGATAGATTCTTGTTTCTTGAAATGATTTCTGAGATGTTCAGACACCCTGCAACATCCCTTCCTGGATTCCATTCAAACCCACAATGGAAGGCCTAGACCTCTTTCCACTCACAGCCCCTTCAATGTACCTTGATAATTGCACTGCCAGGCTCAACTTCAGAAATACCATTCCTGTGGCCAGCAGGTGGTGTGGTGGTTAAGGTTCAGGACTCCCACATAGCTGCCCATGGTTTGAGTCCCAGACCTGGTGGTTTGTTTTCTCCCTCCCCTACCCCCTACATCTTTCTGGTCAAATTAAAATAATAATAATAATATAATAATAATAATAATTAAGAGACAAGATTATGGAATAATGGTTACATTGCTAGACTCTCATGTAGTTGACTCTGGTTTGAACCCCAGACCTGGTGGTCGATACTCACACTGGACATGTGTTCATGCATGCCCAAAATCCCAAGAGGAGAACGAAGAAGAGACTGCAACATGGCCATAGCCCCTGGTGGGGTGATTTCTCATTTTCTGTCTCTCTGTCTCTCTCTGTCTCTCTGGCAAGCACATGTTCCCTATGGCAAAAATCTCTCTTAAAAATTAATAAAGTTAAATAAGTAATTTTTTAATAAGTAATTTTTTTAAAGAAAATACAAAGAAGAAAGAAATACTGCTCTTGTCACTAGCATGAATGAATCGAACTCTGGCTGGGTTACCAATTTCCCTAGGCTTAAGGGACTAGACAAGAATGGACCCTGGCAATCAGATGAAATTCCCCAAATTCAGCTTCATGAAAACAGGGGACCTGTGTGTGGTGGGAGCCACAGCCTCAGCTCTGATGCGTTCTTTGCACTATCTGCTCAATTAAAAACAAATTGAGTAATGTTTCACTGTTTATGTTTACATCACTGATTATTCAGTTTTGATTACAAGATTTATGGTATTTGAGGAGTTTCATTACCATATGTTGTCCAGGAGGATAATTACATAAACCGTGTAGTGGGATTTTACTTCATCCCAGTATCAGAACCGCTATTGATAAGCACAGAAATTCAAAAGTCACCACAATGACAAAGAATCTACAGTATTTCAACAGTTTACTAATCATTCCATTAGAGAATATCTCAAAATGAGAACAGTTATCCTTTAAAACTTTGAACTATAGAAATGATGCTGAGGTAAATTAAAGACTATACATTGTCAATTAAAAAGAAAATTGTTATTACAAATTTTACTAAGAACATACACCCAAGTCATACTTTTTCTCTCAGTTAATGGAAATGACACACTTGACCAAATGTAAAGACATGACTACTGTTAAATTTACTTAATTAAAAAACGGAAATTTTGTCACAACGTATAGGTGGGTGACACATAAATTCACAGCTGGTAATTTTACCCACAAGAGGGAGCCTGTATTTTTATAGTTCTGTTATAGAACTTGAAATAAGATTCTAAAAATGTTTATGTATACTATCAACTTTATGTCAAGAGCAGTTTTGAGTTCATCAGATTTCAGTTGGTGTATTTCTTCCACCAAAAGATATCAGATGTTAGAAGATTGGAGAGATGATTGAAATGAAAAAAAAAGTAACTTTCTGCCTATAGTATAATTAGCTTTTATCAAATAGAAGAATAAAGCCGTAGCTACCAAAGCAGCCTAGGAGGAAATCCCTTTTAGGTGGTAGTAACATCAGTGTATGAAATTAACTAGAATTATTATGAGGCCTCTGCACACAAATTTAATTACCTAGCAGTGAAACGACACCACAGTCATCATGTCATCATAAAAGAGATTTGTATAAGCCAATCATCTTCTATGTATTGATGGAATAGGGAAAATGCTACTTCAGATATTCCTAAGATCACCATTCTCCCTAATATCTCTTAAAACTTGCTTAAGAAATGTTACAACTTGGCACGACACTGGGATGTACTTTTCTTTATCTGGAGTTGGAAAAAAAAAATCTTTTCCTTTAAAAAAGAAAAACCCAATTCTTTCATAGTCTATCATGTCCTTAAACAACAGCATATTGCTAAAATTCTCCAAATAATAAATATGCGCTGTGTTTTACAAAGATAAAGTGAATCCGTCAACTTAAAAACTACCATCTAAAGAATGATTTTGAAAACCCGTATCAGCTCAGACCGATCTGTTCTATCTCATTCAGAGACGTGGTAATACCGCAGCTGAAATCTGTTTCGTGACCCTTGTAAACTACGAGTAAGACGGATGATAAGAGCCTCATTCCCTTACCACCGGTCCGGCCTCAGCTCTAAGAACATACATAAAAAGGGCAGGAAGTTGAGGAAGAAAGGGTTAATCACTGCTGCTCTTCCTTCAGGAATTCCAACCTCTCCATTAAATCATTGTTTTTTTCTCCCACTAGGGACTGTGAATCTAATGGACCTAAAATCAATACCTTATAAATGACATAAAAAATATATTCATTTTATGGACTAATGTACCCTAGTGTCTGAATCCTATTTACACCCTCTACTTTAAAAAGGAACAACCGACCCATTTCTGCCAGTAAAAGGTTACTCAGTCACTCTGGTGACACGTTGCAGAATGCACTGTACATAGTAAAGTGCAGCACGAGAGAAAGATTGGTGGCTGCAAGACCACTATTGTGGAAACTTTAAATATGGTGCCATGAACTTGCGTTAAGAAGTGCAATCAGAGAGAAGCACGCAGGTAACTTCCAAGACGTCAGCCGCGTTCCAAGGCAGTTAGACAGGACTCTGCTTCATTGTCTAGCGGCAGAACTTGCATAGATATATAACATTTGGAATGGATCAAATATTACATAATAATATTTTTTAAATAATACAACTTCCATTTAATAGTAAATTCTATAATAATGGGGGAAACTGGATTAAAAATCCCAAATGGCAGAAATTCCAAAGCAATATACCACTAAAATACCAAAGAGATATTAGCTGAATACTTCAGTGTCAGACTGAGTCATACTAAACCACAGGCAGGGGCAAGCTCTGGGAGACAGAGCATTTCATTGATCAGATACAGCAGGGAAACCACCACCAAAAAAAAAAAAAAAAAAAAGTGACTATGTTGTTGATTTTTTACATATTAAGAAAATACGCTGATGAGGTTTTATAGTTACAGAATGTTTTCCAAACCAAAGGACCACACATTTCAAAACCCATTCTTGTCACTTGGAAAGTATTATGCTCAGTTTTTAAAAGCAAACACAAAAACAAAGAGCAAAATAGAAAACCACCTTTGTTTACAGGAGGCTGGTAACTATCTTTACTATTTTTGAGAGATCAAATATAAACCAATTCTGTAAAATGCAAAGATACCATCAATGATTAAAAGTATGGGAAAAAAAAAAAAAAAGAAAAAAAAAAAAAAAAAAAAGAAAAAAAAAAAAAAAAAAA
>NW_006159458.1:7052734-7069291 GCF_000334495.1 Tupaia belangeri chinensis | reverse complement strand
ACAAATGATTAAAAAGATGTCAAAAAAAAAAAAAAAAAAAAAAAAAAAAAAAAAGAAGATATAGCAAGAGAAAAAAGAAAATGAAAAACTAAAGGAAGACTTTTTCCTCTGGAAAAATATCCCCTGACTTACTTTTTGTCTCAATGGGTACAAATTTAAATAGAGAACAATGAATAAGAAAAGCAACTTTAAAATACAGTTTTTGAGAAAATTCTAGCAACAAGTCAGCATGAGATTTTCTGTTCAGTTTGAAAGTCCATATAGTTATAATTTAAAAAAAAAAAAGTTGTTCTTTATTCCATTTGCCAACCAGAGTCATTTATCCCCTATTAGATAAAGTATAATAGACTCCACGGAAAGGGTCATTGGCCTTCCATTTAATGATATTGCCAGCCCCAATCTGCATTTTCCCGGCAATGTCCCTCAGCACAGAATAAATGGCTGATCTCTTCACAATAACAGCTGATTTCTATTTATTAAGCTAAAAAGGTCACCATTTTCTACGGCTGGGCCGCCCTGCACTATTGATAATTTTATGCATAAACAAATGGCAAATTTGTGCCACATAAATATGCATTAGCAATTACTTTTTCCTCGGGCAACGCTCACCGCATGCAAATGTGTACCTCTCAGGGCTTGGTAGCTTTTGTTTTAGCTCTTGAACAGGGAAACAAAAGAGCACAATAAACAATTTTAAAATTGCCAATCAATAAGCAATGCAAATGTGAAGGTAAATGGCAAGAAACTTGCTCAGAAACCACACAACAAAAGTGAGGTGGGAGGGGGAAGGGTGGAAGGAGTTTCCTTCTTTCTATTATTTCATTTCTTTCTCTTTCATAATGAAAAGGCTAAAGTACTCTTGACACAGAACAGCTAGCGAGGCTGGTCCTACGGCAGATGCCAGATGGGGAAAGTAGAAAATATACACATGTTGAGTAAACACACCACGCGCGCATCCCAAAAAGGGGGTAAGGGAGGAACTCTGTTCTGATATGTGATTGCAGAAGGATCACCCACTCACACTTTCGGACTTGCAATTTTAGAGGCTCAGTTTTAAAACTGGGAGGAGCTACAGTGATATCAAAACTGAATCTGAATTCTAGGGTACTGCGCTGTATTGTTTTTCCAATCTTGTCTTTCTCAGAGAAAGGGAATGTTCGCTATCGACAAATAAATAGGTTATCTTTAAGAACACCAAAGAAAGAGCTCAAAGAGGAATATATAAATAAGAAATAAAAGGCATTCTACAAAAGGTAACACTCTGATTTCAGAAAAATTCAAGAACAGTATCAGGACATAGAGATGGAGAGGGAAAGGGTTAGTGAGGATAAAGGCACTGGGCAATATCGTAATATACGATAATTACAATCCTTACCCAAGTTCGCACTCCCTATGACGGTAAGGTGTGCTCTCTCTCTCTCTGTCTATATATATATATAACACACATATATGGTTTATATATAGTTACTAATTTGAGCATGAAGATAGAAGATAACTCACGAAAAAGATGACTTTTTTTTTTTATCAACAATGAACCTTAAGAGATGTTTAGTGCTATTTATTGAGCACTTTACACCTTGGATTCATTACACTTTATCTTCACAAAGCCCTCTATGGACTGGTACTATTACCGCTGCTCCCATTTCATAGCACAGAGGCCCAGGGAGGTTAAGAAACTTGATCAGTTAATTAAGGTAGCCTGAGATCTGGGCTTTGACCCCATCTGTTCTCCCCACTTAGGGGCTTCGCTACTTTGAATACTGCCATCCACTCCTTAAAACCCATCATGTTGACCAGATCCGCACATCCCTTCCTAAACCTGTAGGTGTCTTTGCCTTTGCATAAATAAGTCACAATGTATTTTTAAAATTTAGGGCCAGTCAGTGGTGTGCTGGTTAGAGCGGCTGGAACTCGCACAACTAAATGTGTGGTTTGAGTCCCAGACCCAGTAGCTCATAAAACATGCCCAGCACATATGTGTACATGCCAAAAATCCCAAGAGGAGAATGGATAAAAAGGGTTTGTGGTGTCATCATCTCTCCCTGGGAGGTGCTTTCTCTCTCTCTCTCTTTCTCTCTCTCTCTCTCTTTCTGTCTCTCTCTGGCAAGTACATGTGACCTATAGCAAACAAAAAATTAAATTCAAGACTTATGCAAGTTTATTTAATCAAATAATTGAAATGCTTTAGCTCCTGTAGAATATAAAATTACTAATTTGTATGGTAGTACGAAAGCACCCTGGTACATTAGTTCACGTGCACTAGAACACCCATAATCGTAATCATTTGAGAGCAGAAAAACATGTGATCCTCATCTTGATCTTTATATAATTAAAAGCCTTACTATTGCACAAAGGATTAGCAAGCCTTAACCACAAAGCAGTAAAAATAAGTATATAAAGTATTCTTGGCCTAAAAGCAAGTAGGCAAACTTGGACGTCTAAAACCAGCATGTAGCTCTGTCTTGCTCAGAGCCAAGAAAATCTTCCTGGAAATCCCTTCGAATCCCTATACGGGTACCAACAGTGGAGCTTCTTTAGATTAGGTCACGAAGCCTCTTCCAGCAATATTTGCCCCCTGACAGTACTGTTGGAAGGCCAGGGCTGTTGCCAGCATAGAGTGCCTTTGTGGCAATGAGAAATAGATGACCCCCTGGGGACACCACTCAGAAACGATGTCACCTGCACAAACAAATGTGATGTCCCTCAAAAAGGCTTTACAGTTTTTTTTTTTAGTTAGAAATGTGCTTTTTCTCATTCTAAACTCTACCTTCTTTAAAGATTTTTAAAAACCAAGTACCCACTTAAAATCAGTACAGATGAAATTCCAACATGGTAGCAATATCTTACAAACAAATCCAAACACTGTTCTAATGTTCAGTCTCTGTGGTTAAAAGTATAAAAACTTGAGTATAGGAACCAGCAGATGGCATAATGGTTACATCACTGGACTTCCACATAGTTAACCATGGTTCAAGTCCCAGACCCAGCAGCTTAAAACTCTTGCTAGGTGCACGTGTGTATGTGTGTGTGTGTGTGTGTGTGCCCAAAATCCCAAGGAGAGAAGGGAGAAGAAGGGATTGTGGTGTGACCATCCCTCCCAGAGGGTGGGATTTCTCACTTTCTGTCTCTCTGTTTCTCTGTGTCTCTCCAGCAAGCACACATGCACTATACCAAAAAATCTCTCTCTAAAACAAAACAAAACAAAACAAAACAAAAACCTTGAGTGTGATTTTCATCATAATCATTCCTTACCCAATTTCTCACCCTCTATGCAAGGTAAGGTTTTCAAACTAAAATCATGAATATTTCAGGTAAAGTGGGGTTTGCCCAACAATTTACAGGTACTTGTGGACCCTAGTATGTAGAATGCATGTAAGTGGAAGTGCACAGGAAGTATGTAAAAGACGTAGTGTGATATATGGACATTCCAGCATCCAAACTCTCACTGTGGGTTTCATGGTCAGGGGCTGGATCAAATAATCACATCATTTTTCTTTTTCTTTTTCTTTTTTTTTTTTCTTTTGGAGAGGTCTTTGCTATAGGACTCATGCGCTCACCAGACAGAGAAAGACGGAGAGACAGAAAGCAAGAAATCACCCCTCAGGGGAGCTGGCCACGCTGTAATCTCTTCTCCTTTCTCCTTTTGGGATCTTGGGCATGCACGCACACACACCCAGCATGAGTTTAAGCCACTGAGTCCGGGACTCGAACGGCGGTCGACTACATGGGAGTCCAACGACATAACCATTACGCTAACTGCTAGTCCAAATCACATCGTTTTTCTCAAATCCACTTTCACAGCAAGGAAACTGGGTTTAAAAAGAGGGTACCTTTGGGACCAGCAGTTGGCGCAATGGCCATGTCGCTGAACTCCCACATGGTCGACTGCGGTTCACTTCCCGGACCCAGTGGCTTAAAACTCACGCTGGGCACGTGTGCGTGCATGCCCAAGATCCTGAGAGGAGAACGGAGGAGAAGGGATTGCGGCATGGCCATCCCCCCTGGGAGGTGATTTCTCGCTTTCTGTCTTTCTGTCTCTCTCTGTCTGTCTAGCGAGTGCACACACCCTATAGCAAAAACCTCTCCCCCCCCCAAAAAAAAGAGGGTACCTTTGAGGGACTCAAAAGGTCAGAGAGCAACAGGAGATAAATTCTAGGGACAATTTTGTTGGTTGGCAGGAGGAAGTCAGTCTCATTTGTCCTGGGTGTAAGTCTGGCAGCCTCTGTACCTTAGATCCTTCCTTTGCAAGGCCCCTGTTCTGCTGATCACTGAGGGTCAAGGTTCCCAGGTCCCTATAGCAGCCACATTCTAGGAAATTGGCCCCCAGGGTAAGGACAATGGTGGTGGTGGGCGGGGGTGGGGGAGCACATCTCATTTACTTTTTTAAACATCTGTTGTAGACAATTACAACATATTCAGAAATAGACATACGAGTAAAACAAATCCCCATCAGCCCTCCTAGGATTCAGCATCAATGCTCTGCCATTTGACTTTCTCCTCCCTGTTTCCTGGCTTTACTGGGTGTCTCAGGCAGCAACTCTTCACTAGGTTTCACTCCTGCCAGATGGGCCCATATGGTCCCAGCTTCCACCCAGTGACCCTGGTAACCCCGCATCCTCACTTGGTCTCCCCAACACAAAGGTGGTAGTAACTTCTCCCTGTTCTTGACCTCTAAGTTGCTCTTACTTAGTTTATTATTATCAACGTGTAACAATTTTTCAACACTGCATACTCCCTTTTAAAAACAATCAGAGTGGCTTCTATTTTCCTGCTTGGACTGTAACTATATAGAGTGCTTATGCTATTTCACACTTTATCATCTACTGAGAGAACCATTATTTATCCTTTTTCATACCTCCTTTGAGGCAGATCAAGGCTTCTTAAAGTATGGAACCTCTTCAACAGCATGGAGTACTGTGGTCCAATATTTGCAATGCTTGAAGAATGGTTCCCCATAAATACATAGAGTATTCATAATGGTTTCAGATATCAATACAACATGGCCATGGGTGATCTATTTCTATGCTATTATCTTTTGTTGACAGCTCATTGATATCCATTTTTTTATATATTTACAGATTTTTCTTATAGGACACACACACTCACTGGAACAACAGAGAGATAGCGAGAAATCACTCCCTAGCAGGGGTGGCCATGCCACAATCCCTTCTCCTCCATTCTCCTCTCGGGATTGTGGACACACTTGCACACATACATATGCCTGGTGTGAGTTTTAAGCCACCATCTCCAGGACTTGAACTGTAGTCAAGTACATGGGAGTCCAGCTATGTAACTATTATGCCACCTGCTGGTCCCAATATCCATTTTATGTTGACTTGTCTTAATCTACTGGCCAATGAACAAGCAACAGAGACCTACTATTCCTAGAAATTCTACTTTGGTGCCTAACATCCTGGCCATCTGCCTGGTCTATGTTAAGGACGTAGTTCAATCAGACCTGAAAATGCACCTTGCAAATGGTGGGTGACAGAGGCTAGTTAACCAAGTTTTGGTCTTAGACAAGACATGTTTAACATGTAGACATTTGTTTACTCATAATGAAACATGACCTTCTGATGTTAGAAACACACACATAATAAAAATGACTGATGTTCGATGGCTCTTACAAAATTACACTTTGAAAAATTATGGGAAGATGAATCAAACATAAAGATTAAATTTCCCCTGAAACAGACATGTGCTTAATAATTAATAGGAAAGAATCAAAATAATATTTATGATTTTATCATACTCAAAACACTTGAATAATTATGTAGTAATCATGTAGCTAGATGAGCACATACTTACATATGAACCATAATCTATGTGGAAATTTAGAGATATAGAATGGCTTTAATGGAAATAACAGACTTAAATTCACAAGCTGAAATGTTAACTTGCTCTAACATAAAGTCTTATTATAAAAATATCAAATGTCGGGACCAGCCGTTAGCGTAATGGCTGTGTTGCTGGACTCCCATGTAGTCGACCGCTGGTTGAGTCCTGGACCCGGTGGCTTAAAACTCATGCTGGGCACGTGTGCGTGCGTGCCCAAGATCCCGAGAGGAGAATGGAGGAGAAGGGATTGTCATGTTGCCATACCTCCTGGAGGGTGATTTCTCACTTTCTGTCTCTCTGTCTCTCTCTGTCTGTCTGGCAAGCGCACGCGCCCTATGGCAAAAACCTCTCAAAAAAAAAAAAAAGTCAAATGTACAAGAAAAAATTTGCTGTAAACGTAGTTCACAAGATTTTGTAAATTATGGCAGCAATCATGATGGAAGCAACAGATGATAGAGGGCAATGGAAGGGCTGGCAGGTGGCATGCTGGTTAAGAGCTGGACTCCCTCCCACGAGTGACCATGGGTTGGGTGCTGGACCTGGCGGCTTGCTTTCTCACTTTCCCTCTCTTTCTCTGTGCCTCTCTCTGGTCAAATTTAAAAAATAATAATTAATAAAATTATTTTTTTAAAAAGAGAGAGATGGCAATGGAGAAAAAGAAGGATAAAAAGAATAGTTAATACATCTAGTGTATTCATAAATACTAGGTAAGACCAATGCCTGATGATAAAAAAATATTTCAAATACTGTTTCTAGAACAGGTTCTATCCTATCTGTAAGGAACTAGACAGTTATTTAACAGCCAAAAAAGCTCCACTAGGAATACAGTAGGTAAAACGGTACTATTAAAAGAAGTATGTTCCGGGGACCAACAGTTAGCGTAATGGCTATGTCGCTGACCTCCCATGTAGTCGACCACAGTTCGAGTCCCAGACCCGGTGGCTTAAACTCATGACAGGCGTGTGTGCATGCATGCATGCCCAAGATCCCAAGAGGAGAATGGACGAGAAGGGATTGTGGCATGGCCATCCCCTCTGGGGGGGGGGGTGTGATTTCTCACTTTCTATCTCTCTGTCTTTCTGGCAAGCACATGTGCCCTATAGCAAAAACCTCTTCAAAAAAAAAAAAATTATGATCCAGGTGAAAAAGGTTAAATTTAAGAGTGTGGGTGGGGCCAATCATTAAGTACAATCAGATATTTGCAGGGTTGTCATTTGGAAGAGAGACTAGATTTATTATCTCAAGATCCAGATGAAACAACAGAGATTTTCTTTTTTGTTTTTTAATGGCAAGATTATGCAGATGTGGGTTTCAGTGCATTATAAAAGACAGCTTCTTAAAAAAATCAGTTGAGCAGCATTGGGACTGGCTGAATGAAGCCAAATGATCTAGAATTTAAGGAAGGGTTCTAGGTCACTTTCTGCCTTTGCTACTCAACATCTGGGCGACCTTGGACACAGTCCCTTAACCTGTCTGTGCCTCAATGTTCTCATGTGTAAAAGTATCCAAATACATCATCCCAAGGGAGGTAGAGGGTCAAACGGAGGCTGGCTGCAGGACTATCTGACAGGTCTCAGAAGAGGATTTCTGAACAACGGTACATTGGGTATCCAGCTTTTAAAATCTATTCTCATCTGAGACTACATTATTGTACTTCTCCAAGATCAAGTATATATGTTTATACTCTTTCAGGCAAAGAAGGTTCTCACTAAAAGGAGGGAAGGTCCACTGCAAGTCTGCATTGTTCTGCAGGTTACGGGGCCAGACGGTGGTAGAACGGGCACACACTTGCCCGTGATCTGGGGCCGGGTGAAGACCGAGGTGGATCAGTATCGGGACCCTCTTGGGATGTTGTCTCTTCTGTCTCTGTCTGACTCTCTCTGTCCCAGTCATGGGAAAAAAAATTTAAATATACCTTTAAAAAAAGGCAGAAAAGTAAAAGGGCTAAAGTGTCAGATAGAGAGAGGATATGCACTTCTGACCAAAGGGAAAGGTAAATAAAACTCATATTTATTTTTGGTGAATAAATGAAATATAGCACTAGAACCTAAGTCAGATATGACTATTTGAAGCAGCAATATCCAATTTTAATAAATTTATACTATGAAGTATTTCTCCTTTTGGAAACCTCCAGTTACTCAGTTTACAGATACTGCCTGGATACTGAAGAAGCATGCGTGCACAAAGTACTTCTGCTTTCTGAACACCGAGTGCTGCTTCCTCACTGCTGTCAGCCAAGCCTTTCCACTACTCCTTCAGCGGGGCCTTCTGTCACGGCTACTCAGCACATGGCAACCACGAAGAACACAGAAAAGCGAGCTAAGCAGGGCTACAGGGCATCTTCAAAGAGAGTGATTCTCAAATTCTTTTCTGCCATGCCCTGGAGCTCCATGAGTTATTTCAAGGAATGCTCTAAAATTTTCAAGAAATTCTTAAAACAAAATCATTTTTTTCGTTCTAACTTTTGGATGAGACTTTTGCTCATCCTAACAATTACAGAAGTCTGTTGGCCCTTTAAGGGGTTTTCACTTAAGCAATTGGATCCAAAGCTCAGTAATTCTCAAAGGTAGGTATGAAAGGGTTGATCTCTTATACATAAAGAATGCAGAAAAAATATATAATTTGACCCCAAATCAGAAAACTACAAAGCACCAGGAAAAAAGCAAGAACCCACGTTCAGTCCTCTTCCCTGCCCACGGTCCCCGTTAATGGATATATGCAGTACTTTCATCCTTTCTATTATTTTTACCAGAGGGTGCATGCACTTGCCAGAGAGAGAGAGAGTAAGAAAGTACCCTCCTTGGGGATCATCGAGCCACAATCCCTTCTCCTCCATTTCTCCTTTCGGTTACAGAAAGATAAATCCCTAGCATATTTTTCAAATTGCCAGGACCAGGTCTTGAACTGTGCAGTCAGCCGTATGGGATCCAGTCGCCTTAACAACCACGCCCCAATTTGGCCCATGCAGTACTTTCAGAACAAGCAAAGAGGCAATTGGGGGATCTTCAAACAATGGAAACATTCATTTGTTTCTGGGAATAAATGTTTGTCTGTTTGCCTGCCCACTTGTTGATGGAATAATGGTTTCACCTTTAAAATGGGATTAGCACAGTGATTCACAACTGAAGCTCATTTTGGCCCCTGGGGGACATTTGGCAATGTCTAGAAGTGGTTTTTTGTTTGTTTGTTTGTTTGTTTTCATTGTGAAGACTGGTGGGGCTGTTATGGACATCCAGTGGGTCGAGCCCAGGGATGCTTCTGAACATCCCAGAGTGCATAAGACAGCCCAGTACAAGGAATTATCTGGCCCAAAATGTAAACAGTGCTGAGGCTGAGAAACCCTGGATTAGCAGTATTTGTATTTAAGCCATCTGTTTTGGTGACTTACTTTTGTTACATAATCATAATAATGCTTTCAGAGTGTAACATTTCCTGGGTGCTAATGAGTGGTTTGGCATAAGGCTATCAGCTCTTGGGTAGTCACTAATTCCCCAAAATGCCCTATGCCTTAATCTTTGCTGTTTGATGATCCATTGAACAGTGGTTCAAGTGACAGAGGTCACCATTACTGAGATAAATGGATCATAAAATAATTTGTCATGGTATTTATAACACTTTGCTTATAAGAATGTTAAAAATAAAGCGATGCAAATGGGGACAGCCAGAATCATACATTTCAATAATACCAAATGGAAAAGGATATTTACTTGAGAGTAAATGAGGAACCTTTGACTTTTCCTTTGTATACAGCAAACATCAAAAACTTCACAACAATGCAGATCCAACCTTTTTGTTTTTAATTTTACTATGTAATTCTTATTTACATTTAATTGTTGCACATCTTTCTGAGGTACAATATGGTTTGTCAAAGCATGCATACAATGTGTGATAATCAAATCAAGGCTATTACCATATTCATCATCTTCAACAAAGAGCATTCTGTTGTACACCTTTTTACTCTACTAGCTTTAAAAATAGTTTAATAGATTATATACATATGTATAAAATATACACACACATATATACATACATGCAATGCCCTTTTTTTCACCCTGTTATAATATACTCTTTCATACCCTATTTCCCTTATTTACGTGCATTCTTTCATACCCAATCTTTAACAGTAATTTTGGTTATGTTTTTATGTGCTAAGTTATTTCAGTAAGCATCACCATAATTAATATTGGGTCACTGGAAAAGTCATGATGTATTTCTTTGTTCTATGGGAAAGTGTGTCACGGCTTTCCCAACAACCTAACACTATCCTCTTAGGCTATCCTGTAGTGTGACAGTTAAGGTGGCTGCGTTCCACATGGCCAACCATTGCCACTTGAGTCTCAGACCCATTGGCTTAAAAAACACACTGGGTACGTGCATGCCCAATATCTGTAAAGGAGGGAAAGATAGAGGAGAAGGGATTGCGATATAACAATGCCCCGTGGAGATACTTTTTCACTTTCTATCTCTGGTGAGTGCACACAACCTTTGGCAACTTTGAGGGGAAAAAAAAAAATAGAAAAGAAACAAACAAAAGAACCTGAAGAAAGTTGTTACTCTGCCCTAACCTTATTCTCATTCTTCACGGAAGACAGGGTTCTCAATTCCATTTCCTATGAACTAGGCCCAGGATACTATGTCTGGACTTACTGATGGTTTCAGTCTTGATAGGAGCTGAATAAAAGCCCTGATTCTGGGGCAGTGAACTGCCTCAGTCATAAAGATGCCTCATGATGTTTTCTGAATAGTATCTTGCACACTTGATCCTTAGATATATCAACACCTGAATAGTGACTTAAGAATTTAGAGACATTGGGGCCAGCAGATGGTGTAATGGTTATATTGGTAGACTTCCACATGGCCTACCATGGTTCAAGTCTCAGACCCGGAGGCTTGAAACATACTGGGCCTGTGTGTGTGCATGTGCCCCAAATCCCAAGAGGATAGTCGAGGAGAAGGGATTGTGTCGTGGTCACTCTCTTGGGCTCTTGGTGGGGGGTGGGGGGGTAATGATTTCTTGCTTTCTGTCTCTATTTCTCTCCAGCAAGCATGCATACATACCCTATAGCAAAAGTTTCTCTTGAAAAATAATAAAAAAAAAAGTAACCAGAATTTAGAGACCTAAACTACTTCGTTCACATATCCCTTCAAGAAGTTAATGAAAGCTGCAAATTTACTCCATAGAAATAAAAATTTCCATGTTCACAAGTCATTCTACATGGGTCTCTTGTGCTTCTGTACCTCTTGTAAGCAAAGGCACCAAAGACTTATTCAGAACTATCTTCTCAGGGATGCTTGTATAGTGAAAGCCCTAAAGGAGATCATGTCTTCCTCCAGAGCAAAGGGCAGGTCTGTTTACCGCCCAGTGTCATAGTATAACATCTCAATCACAGCCAGAGGTTAGGCACACCTGCTGTCTACTAGCAAAGATCCAGGTTCCCTAAGCTAAAGTTTTCACTTCCTAAATTGTAAACAGCACCAGGCTCTCCTTAAATCACCATGTGGGAATGAGGACTCAGGGAACTGGTACAAATGCTAGTACTCTAGCCATTCCCATTGCTGTGCGTGAGTCTGACCCAGGAGTCGAATGACTTCCGTCAGCAACCGTATAACTGTGAAGGCCAATGTATTAGCTTGGAAATAGGGTAAAAATCCCAGGCCCTTCACAGTCTTTTTTTTTTTTTTTTCTAGCTATAGGGTACATGCACTCACCGGAGAAACAGAAAGCAAGAAATCACTCCCCTGGTGGGGGTGGGGGGTGAAGGCCATGGAGCAATCCCTTCTCCTCCATTCTCCTCTCGGGATTTTGGGACACACGCACATGCACCTGGCATTGATTTTTAAGTCGCAGGGTCTGAGAGGGACTTGAACCACGGTCGACTATGTAGGAGTCCAGCACTATAACCATTATGCCATCTGCTAGTCCCCCCTTCACAGTTTTTGACAAGGCTCATAGACTACCTAAGCATACCCTTTTATCCCAGCTCCAATCCATAAAACTAAAAGTAACTTTTTTTAGTATTAGTCTGTAAACAGAGTGGTATGATCAAAAGACTATAGACTCTAATACTTGAGAAGGACCTTGGGACCAACAGGTGTTGTGGTAGTTAAGGGGTCAAATACTCCCATATGACCAACTGTGGTTCGAGCCCCGGACCTGGTGGCTTTCTCCCTCTCTCTCTCTATATATTCTTTTCTTTTTCTTTTCTTTTCTTTTCTTTTTTTTTTTTTTTTTTTTTTTTGGGTGTGGTCAAATTAAAATAAACAAATGAATAAATAAAATTAAATAAATAATTCTTTAGAAATTTAAGTAAAGGACCTGAATACTACATAATACAAAGCTAAATTTATCTCAAGAAAACATATCTGGCTAATAACAGTAGTAATAGTTTTCACTGTTTTCTAAATGTTGGACACTTTGCTAGGAGCTTAACAAATACTGAAACTTATTGACACAAGAGCACTGATGAGACAGTCATTGTCCTTATTCTATAAGAAGGAACAAGGAACGAGGCAAATTAAGTAAGGCCAGGACACTGGCATGAGGATCAAAGTTCAGAGGTGGGATTTGAACTTAACTTGTATCCTTAACCACAGTCCTTGTCTTCTTCCCCCTCTGAGTCAGCCAGCCTGGTGGCATAAAAGCAAGGTCCTTGCTCCTAAGAGAGAGATGTTAACAAACAGACAGTATCACAGAACACCACGAGGGCTATGACAGGCTACGTGGAGGGAGTTACTAGAGCAAGCCAAGGTCCCAAGCTCCCTGGGTGTCAGCAACAGTTTTTCAGAGGAAAGGACAATTTGGATAATTTTTTATTTTTTAAGATTTTCGACATAGGGTATGTCACCAGAGAGAGACAGCGAGAAGGAAAGTGAGGAGTTAACCTCCTGGATGGATGGCCACATCGCAATGTCTTCTCCATTCTCTTCCTGGGATTTTGGACATGCACCTAGCATGAGTTTCAAGCAGCCAGGTCCAGGACTTGAATAAGAGTCAGCCATGTGAGAGTCCAGCACCTTAACCACTATGCCACCTGCTGGCCCCTGAATCTTAAAGGATGATTAGAAAGTGGTCAGGTGAAGTACTGGGGGTCATGTATTTCTTGATTTGCACATCAGGAAAATGAAAGCCCAGATATAGGGCCAGGGTCACATAGCTGCTTTTAAAAACCGGGTGACAATTTGATGAAAGGCTACGTGGAGGGAGTTACTAGAGCAAGCCAAGGTCCCAAGGTCCCAAGCTCCCTGGGTGTCAGCAACAGTTTTTCAGAGGAAAGGACAATTTGGATAATTTTTTATTGTTTATTTTTTAAGATTTTCGACATAGGGTATGTCACCAGAGAGAGACAGCGAGAAGGAAAGTGAGGAGTTAACCTCCTGGATGGATGGCCACATCGCAATGTCTTCTCCATTCTCTTCCTGGGATTTTGGACATGCACCTAGCATGAGTTTCAAGCAGCCAGGTCCAGGACTTGAATAAGAGTCAGCCATGTGAGAGTCCAGCACCTTAACCACTATGCCACCTGCTGGCCCCTGAATCTTAAAGGATGATTAGAAAGTGGTCAGGTGAAGTACTGGGGGTCATGTATTTCTTGATTTGCACATCAGGAAAATGAAAGCCCAGATATAGGGCCAGGGTCACATAGCTGCTTTTAAAAACCGGGTGACAATTTGATGAATGATCAACTTTTACTATCCTTTGCTGCCCTCAAAGATTATTCTTCACTTTGCATTGGGCAGTAAGTGGTGCCTGTAAGTAGCTAAGCTTATGCTGTATTACCTACTGATTATATTGTCCTTATTTCTCTTTTATTCTTTTTTTTTTTTTAACATGACATCGGTAGGTGCTGGGCATTCAAAGAAATATGTAAAGACAGTGTACTAAGAGTATCGTTTTGCTAAGGAGGGCAGAACACATTGCCAGGTATTCAAAGGGTTAATAAATCACTTGGAAATGTAAATGCTATTTCCTATTAGATTTTATTGAAGGACTTATCATGATTATAGACAAAGTTCCAACAAGGTCAACATCAATGTTCCAAAGGCATGAGCAGGTAAGCTAAAGAGAGATCAAATAAATTGTTTAAATGTTACAGCACAGGTAGTTCTCACGAATGTCTCTGCAACCAGTCTAACTTCCATTAACATAGTTAGAAACTCACTGATATGAAGAAAATTACTATAACTTTGGATATTACTCTAAGGAGCTATTGCTGTAGAATAGAAATGAAGAGATGTAGATAAATCTGCTAATGTTCATCTTATTCACATAAAGTGTGCATATAGAAAGGGAAAACAGAAGCAAGAAATTCAACAAAATCATGCCCCCAAAAAAATGTGAGTCTAGCTGCAACACTTTCCAAGTAACAGGTATAGTACATACATCTATGTTCTAACAGTCATTCAGTATGGTTGGGAAGACAATACTAAGAACTGGGAAGTGAAGTGATAAGGGATGTATTTACGAAATGAGCAAAAGTTACCATTATATTCCTGGTGGACCAGACTTATTTTTCAGGACAGTAACCCCAGCATCACTATTGCCATGTGTACTGAGGATGGCATATACAAAAAGGGCCATCATGGTTTCTGGGGAAAAGGATAACATGCTAGAGTCCCTGCACTGAGGCTATTCATGGTCCAGTGCAGGTAGACATAGCAGTAACACATAGATAAATAAAAAAGTACCGGAAGGCATCCAGAAAGCATTTCTAGACTTTCTACTCTGACCAATGAACTATGATAAGGTGACAAAGATGTTCAAGTGAGAGATACAAATTCAAATAATAATAATAATAATAATAATAAAAGAACAAAAAGAAGTTATTTGCCATCCCAAATACAGTTGTTTCTAATTCCTTTTTTTTTTAATTTTTAATTTAATTTGTTAGAGGGCATGTGTTTACTGGAGAGAGAGCGAGAAAGTGAGGAAGCACCTCTCGTGGGGATGGTCGCACTGCAATCCTTTCTCCTCCGTCTCTCCTTTTGGGATTTTTGGAGCTCAAGCACATGCACCCATTATGTTTTTCAAGCCACCAGGGTCCAGGACTTGAACCAGGCAGTTAGCCATGAGGGATCCAGCTGTCTTAACCTCCATGCCACCAGCTGGCCCTCTAGTTCTTAACTGAGTCAAAAGGGAGTAGTGGCAGCAGAGTACACAGATCAATGACAGCACAGGAGCAGAATCACTGACACCAATATTACCATTATCATTCAATTTCATTAAATTGAGAGATTCATTTGGTATAAATAAAACTAAGCAGTACAAAACAATTTTACCCCCCAACAAAGGAAATTAATATTAGAGGATTAATTACTTGTAAAACCATTTAAAATTATGTCATTAAAATTTTGTTTCAGATTTTTAAAAAATACTCAGAATCATCCTTAACATACTCCACTGATTCAAGCAAATGTCTAATTATCTTGCAAATGCTTTTCAACATTTAAAGAATATTTAAGGGTTTGGTTATCCCTCATAGTTTTAAACCAATGTAGGCAGCCTAGCCCCATGACCTGGTGATTAAGGGAGCCAGATTCCACATGGCTGACTGTGCAGTTTGAATCCCCATCCATTGACTTCAAAAAAGCATTGGGTATGTATGTAAGTGCTCGAATCCCCGCAGGATGGAGAAGTGGAGCAGAAGGGATTATTGCATGACCATGCCCCATTTGGGGGAGGGGGGTGCTTCCTCTCTCCCTCCCTCTCTTTCTTTTTTCCTCGCTCTACAAGTACACATTTGAAATAAGAAAGAAAACAACGTAAGCATTAGTAAATATGAAGCATTTATGCGACTGCAGAGGCCTGAAATTGAGATGATTTGGTATATTCTCTTTAAAGAAATACAAAACCAGGACCTCTTCATGTGGATCAAAATTTCGAAAAGAGCATTTTATAGAAACAAGAGAAGATAATCTATCAGATGGCATAGCTGATAGAATTTTGTTCCTCTTGTTGCTATTGATAATTTAGAAAGTTTCTTTTATCTTTACAACTTGTTTTTGGTCAAGTCATATAAAATTTTCAGACTATATCAAATTTGGAAAACCCTTTAACAGACTTTTGGAGGGGCTACAAGATTTGGAGGAATTTTCCAGGGACTGGCTTCTAGTTCCACGTATTCATACCCAGGTACTCATCCCCTACCTGCACACACACACACACGCAGTCTGGTAACAAAGGCCATGTTCATAGTATGGTATGACTCCTGGCCCTGGAACTTTGAGCTAAATTCCAGATGAGTCCGCATTAGAATTATTTCTAGAAGGGGCTGGAAGGTGATGTGGTGGGTAAGAGCATGGACTTGCACATGACTGACCATGGTTCGAGTACCGGACCTGCTGGCTTGCTTTCTCACCTTCTCTCTCTTTCTCTCTCTGTCTCTCCCTGGTCAAACTGAAGAATAAAGCTAACAAATAAAGCAAAATAAATAATTATTTTTAAAAATCATTATTTCTAGAAGCGATTGCCACACCGGAACATCTACTTGTGGCATAACTATAGACAGACATGCACATGGTGTGAATATATCTTATTCAACCTAATAAGACCGGTTTTCCCTCAGCTGATATCTCAAATGTTCACATCGAATCAATGCTACAGGTACAAGTTAAAAAGTAATGTAATGGGGCTGGCAGGTGGCATGTTGGTTAAGGCGCTGGACTCCCACGTAGCCAACCACAGTTCGCATCCTGGACCTGGTGACTTGCTTTCTCTCTTTC
>NW_006159458.1:7046950-7052420 GCF_000334495.1 Tupaia belangeri chinensis | reverse complement strand
CCCATGGAGGAAGTTCTAAATAAAAGTTAAAAAAAAAAAATGAAAAAAGAAAATGATGGAGAAGTTGTCACGAATACTACTGATAATAACCAATTTGAACTTTAACCAAATGTATGCCCATGTAATCTCTTTACGAGTTCTCAGCCAGGCCACAGACTATGCTTAATCTTCACTTGCTCCAAAGTCAACCTGCCTCTGGTCCTTATCAAAGTATTTGAATTTATTTGATATTTGGCTTCCAGTGATTATACTGGCTAACAGTTAAATCAGTTCACTAAATTATTACATACTATAATTCTTTTATAATGAGTTTTTATAGAGTATATAATTATAATTTATTATTATTATTTTTAATAATTTGGGGCCAGCCCAATAGCAAAGTGATTAAAGGAGCCAGATCCCACATAGCCAGCTACAGTTTGATTTTCAACTTAGTGACCTGAAAAACTTACTGGGCCTGTGTGTGGGCATGGCCCACATCCCAACATGTTGGAGAAATGGTGTGGGAAAAAAGACTGCAGCATGACTACGCCTCCCCTCCCCCCCCCGGGAGTGCTTTTTTTCCCCCTCTCTCTTTGGCAAGAGCATGTGCCTAAACAATTTTTTAAAAAGTGAGAGGAAAAAAAAAAAAAAAACCTTACATAGATATAGCTGTATCTAAAGGAATCTACATTTAGCATACAATCTACAATAATATGCAAATACTCTGAAAACATGGGATAGATAGAAAGGAATCAACATAGGGACTATTAAGTGAGAATAAACTACAATAATCATAAATTTAAAACATTGGAGGAAAGAAGCTTCATGGATTATGTGACTTTGAGACAGATATTATTCCAGAAGATGGGCATCTGTATACCAGCATCTGTGTGGCAGAACGGGAAGCTTCACGAACTCTCTATTTTCCTTATAATTATTTTGAGCCAGAGGAAGTGATTCCCAGCATCTTGCTGACATGGCATATTGACACTAGTTTCTGAAAACCAAAAAATACTTTTCCACCTTACTATCAGAACTAGGTTGTTCATGTTAAATTCTTTTAAGCTTTTTTCCTCCTCAAATGGCATAAAGTATCAAATTTAGTCTCTTTAGATTGCCCCACAGTGTGTGTCTAGTAAACAAATCGCCATGTCACAACAATAAATAGCAACAGAACAGAAGCAGCGACATTAAGTAGCAAGTGCCCTTTATAACGTTATCCTGACAACCTCGAGTCCTGCAAAAAAAAAAAAAAAAAAAAAAAAAAAAACCGACACTGCCCGTATATCCTTCAGTCATTCAGTTTCCACCATAGAGTGTGGACATACAATAGATTGAAAAAGCATTGCACATATACACTAAACCTTAAAAATGTTTACGAAAAACCCCCAGACCCAAAAAAAAAAAAAAAAAAAAAAAAAAAAAAGACCTGAAGCTGCCATTGCAAAAGCAGCAGAACCGAAAGCGAGTTTATAACTGCAGATTCAAAATGCTAAACAGAGTGCCGGTGTAGGGACCCCACAGAATTTGATCAAATGTATCCATCTGTTCGCCTTCATGTTAATAATGCTCACATGACCAGTGTAGGGACCTCTTCTAGGACAGGCCTTGAGACTTTCATTACATCTGTCACTTTCCCTGCTTGCAGCTGCCTCATCAGTATACTCCTGGGGTTTTCTTCCTAAACACTCCAAACAGCATCCTGAGAACACAGCACCAGGAAAAAGCTATTTGTAGAGTTCCCCTCTATCCAATTTCTGCCTCCGTAACTAATATTAATATCAAAAGTAATACGCTCTTCATGAAAGCACAGAAACACTTGAGAAAGCCCTTTAGCATCTCGTCCCTACTTCTGGAACTCAGAGGGGACTAGTTCCTAAGCAAATGTGCATAGCTCTCAGCAAGTGCTCACACCGAGATCCCAGTCCCTCCCACGTCCCCGTCTCACGTGCGGCACATGAAATGGACTCAGCAAATTGCACATGCCCTTGGGCTACCCCACGGCCTAGTGGGTAGAGAGCTGGATCCCAAATGGCCATTCACAAAGCTGGAATCCTGGACTCAGTGGCTTTAGAAACTTGTTGGGCATGTTCTCTCAAAATGGGGGAGAGATAGAGGAGAAGAGATTGTGGCATGATCATTCCCCATAGGAGTCCTTCCCCACCCTACTCCCCCATCCCGCCTCTCGGGAGAGTGCATGCACCCGTAACAACAGCATCAATAACAAAAAAAAAAACAAACAAAAAACCAGGATATCCAACAATTTTAAACAGTTAACACTACCTGCACCTCTAACAAAATATCTAAGAGAGAAACAATATTGCACTTGAATCATTCTCTTTGAAAGGACTAGATGATCTCCTTGTTGTATTTTATTGAAGGAAAACTTGGCTCCTTGAAAATAACGTGATACTTCCTGCACACAGTAGCTCTGGCCCAACAAGGACGAGGAAGGCAATGGTCACGTTAGGAAACTTAACCTCTGGAAGTGGGAGGAAGCTTTCCTGTTGGCCCTGCAATGGACCTGTGTTTTCTGTGATCTTTTCTCCTGGAGAAAATGTGCTAGGTCTTCCCATCCACAAATGTAAAGGATGGAATTCCACTTGCACAACGAAAGCTTTCCAAATTTTATAGTTTTTACGTCAGTGATAATAAATCTACTCCAAAGGTTTTATTTTTTTTAATAATTACTTTATTGAACTTTATTCAATTTATTTTATTGTATTTTATTTATTTACTTTATTTGACCAGAGAGGGGCAACATGAGAGAAAGAGAGAGAGAAAGTGCGAAAGCAAGTCGCCAGGTACAGGACTCAAACCATGGTCGGGCCATGTAGGAGTCCAGCATCCTTAACCACCCAAAGATTTAAGCCCAGATACATATAATGTATTTATTATGCATGATATATATATATATATATATGTATATATATATATATATACACACACACACACACACACATATAGTTTATATATATAAACTCACACATACAAGAAGAAATGTTACATACACACACATATATGATATATATATATATATACATATATGAATATATGAAAGGGAGCAACATGAATGCTCTCTCTCACACACACACAGAAATACGTTTGCTCCCAGTTTCTTTTATGGATAGCAAATTTGTTCCTTGTTACTTATACTCTCTTTATTGCTGAATATTCTACTTTACAACAAACTAACGCTTTTTCTCCAATACCCTATTGTCTAGGCACAATTATTCAAAGTCTTGCTGCAACATAAGAAATTAAGTGGGAAAATGATGAGTGTACTGGGTATTTAAGACACCTCCAAACACTCTAAACCTGAAACCTAAAAGTGCATGTGCTATACCTGAAGTAATTTGAAGGACAAATATGTAAACAACAGACTCCTTGTTTTGCATTACTAGCGCTCATTAAAGGATATTTTACTCAAACTAATAGCTTAGTTTTTGTTTGTTTTTATATCGTGCTTCTTTTAAATGAAAGAGAACGACAGGATCTCAGCATGTAGCTACCCTTCTGCCCCAGCCTCCCAGTCAGCTAGGACTACACCGGGTCTGGTCTGCTTAGGTTGCTGTAGTTGAGCAGCGGTCCCCAGAACCCCCACTTTTACCACTGTAGCTGACCTACACGCTAAGTTTTATTTGGTGTATGCAATATGCTGCCTTTAGACTATGCAAATCAGGACCTTTCTGTAGTATCAAGCAGACTAATTTTATTAATAAATGTTAAATAGAAACTTCCTTTTACCCAGTGTATTGTTTTGGAATATTTCTTATCCTTAGAAGCCAAGCCACTCATTAAGGAAAATCAAATCTGAGAAATAAGATACCGTCAAACTGCACTGAAAAGCTTCATAATACTTTCTACTGGAACACCAAAGGTTTATCTGAGACTCCATCACAAGACATTCAGCTTCTGAAATAGCAGAAATATCTCTTTATAAACTGATTTTCTTTCTTTCTTTCTTTTTTTTTTTTTTTGAGAGGTTTTTGCGATAGGGCGTGTGCGTGTGCCAGAGACACAGAGAGACAGAGAGACAGAAAGTGAGAAATCAACCCCCAGGGGGGATGGCCGTGCCACAATCTCTTCTCCTCCATTCTCCTCTTGGGATCTTGGGCATGCACACACCCGGCGTGAGTTTAAGCCACCGGGTCAGAGACTTTAACAGTGGTTGACTACATGGGATTCCAGCGACATTAAGCTAACTGCTCGTCCCTAAACTGGTTTTATTTCTTTAGGATCATCAAAATTCTCCTGCCTTATCTTTTCTCAGATATTTTTCAGTAGGTAACACAATAAAATGACTTAATAACAAAAGATAATTCTGTGTCCAAAATTATTGTCAGATTATCTTAGAAAAGTCACAAATATTTCAGACTCTTTTCTAGAAAAGTATTGCCGGAGGGCATGTACTTTCACCAGGGAAAGACTGACAGTTAAGACTCTGTTATCCTGAAGCCTCCATTCCCTTCCTGCAGAGCAGTCCCCCTCTCCAAAGTTCCAAGTTCGTGATCAGGATGTGAGACCTCTGAACAGCCCTCACAATAGTTGAGCAGGACCTAACAGGGCGTATTTCTCATGCTTCTTTCTTTCTTCTTCGACAGAATTGTCGATTGCAGGCATGACCTGGATATTTCAACATAACACTCATGAATAAGTAAGGAAAAGGCCCTTTGAAGATGTGAGAAGCAACAGTTGTGGCTTCCTCATTGTTAATTCAACTTCCTGACAGTAGCACATGTTAAATGGCAGGGGAATAAAAGTAACATGGACCCCCGCCCCTCGGCCACTAACGTGTTCTCCAGCTTTCTTTTCCTAACTGTGGCGTTAGCACTTCACCGTCACCTAGAAGGCAAATCTGTAATCACCAGATATTTTGTGCTAAAGAAAGAGTAAAATGAAAATATGCCAAACCTTTTTATTTCTTAGATGGTATAATGCCTTCCACCTAAACACCCATAAATCCCACCTGGCCCTACACAGACAGACACGCAGACACACAAACACACCAGCACAGCCTTACTGTTAACCTCTAACCCACTCCTCACCCCAACAGCCAGACAGTTCACTTGATTAATGATTTAAAAAAATATTTAACAGTCAAAGACATAAAAGCAGTTATGCAAAGTGGTTTACAGTTTTAACTTAGACGAGACTAAAATATAGTTTGGTTCTTTCTTATTCATCTGCTCAAATTTCTTCCTTGTAATTGAAATTGTGGATCCAACCTGTAATTCGGTTAGAATTTTGAAAGTGACTGATACTCATTACCGAGGAGGCTTATCTAACATGATGTATATTACAGAGGACGGCACTGCACTGAAAAGCTTCATAATACTTTCTACTGGAACACCAAAGGTTTATCTGAGACTCCATCACAAGACATTCAGCTTCTGAAATAGCAGAAATATCTCTTTATAAACTGATTTTCTTTCTTTCTTTCTTTTTTTTTTTTTTTTGGAGGTTTTTGCGATAGGGGCCTGGCGCA